>NW_021703778.1:147294844-147547636 GCF_005190385.1 Monodon monoceros | reverse complement strand
GGAGGGAGGGAGGGACGGAGGGAGGGAGGGACGGAGGGAGGGAGGGAGAGTAAGAGAAAGTAAAAAGGTTCCAACAAGAAGAGCCTCACCATCTGTTCATCTTCTTTGGCAGCCCAACTGGCACTGAACGTTTGACCTCCACTGTCTTTCATCAGTCGGATTTGAACATGCTGGAGATAGGCAGAGAATGCTATTCGGGCCTGCACTTTGCTACAGAAATCCAAAACAACATACCGTTATGAGACAGAATGGTGCACCTACCAAATGTGTGCTTGCCTCTCTCAAAGTGGCCTTTGAGGATCCTTCTATTAGGATGGCTAAGAAAAATGAAGCCCATCATACAGTCACTGAGTAAAGATTCCTTCCACCCAGTACATGAGATTTCTTTTTTTCTATTTAAAGAATCAGAGATGGAGAACCCTACTTATTTTCTCATTATTACCATGGCGTGGGGGGCGGGGGGGAAATCAAGCAAGAATAGAGAATCATGTTTCCTACTCTTATACCTTATCTTTTGGAACTTTTAAACAACTTTCTCGGGGAAATGGACAGGAAAAGTACCGAATTTTCACAAGAACCTTTGTATTGATACAGAAAGGTTTTTCTGCCTTGGAGGCCCTTAAAAACATACTTATCAGTTAGTACAAAAGTATGGCTTTTGCTATAGCAACTAATTTCTGGTGTGCAAAAGCCTCCAAAGCAGGAAACAGATAAATCCTACAAAGGAACTTTGAGACCAAATTTAAGGTCAGGCTTTTCTCAACTACAAGACGGGAGTGGCTGGAGCCCAGAACAAATGAGTGAGGTCCAACGGAGTTTGGCATAGATGCACTGACCGGCTAGGATGAGCCCAGATGTTCAGGGGGAAAAAGAAGTCCACACATATAATAAAAAGCACCTCAGCAACATCACTGAAGAAGCCAGCTGATTTCTGCTTGGAGGTCTAGGTTGGAAACAAGGAAATCTGATCAAGCTATCATTTAGAAGACAGGAGTACCAGAGAAACACTGATGACTTTCACTTCAGCTGCTAACTGCAGAAGATCTGTTTTCTTTCAGGAGAGACTGTAGTTACTTCAGCTGCTTGGCCTTCTGATATGCTAGCCAAAATTACATCAGCGAAGATTAGGGCCCAACACAAACTTTGTTTACAATCCTCACACATGCAATCACTGAATGCTTTCTACTCACTGTTCCCCCAAGGTTAGGACGAAGGACTTGTCCAGAGTAAACTGGAAATCCTAGGAGGGTCTACATCTATCTTCTATGTGTGTGCTGGAAGGGAGAGGAGTCAGGTTGGGGAGTAGATTTGCTTTTCAAGCTCTTCAGAGTATGAAATATAAGGCTACATCTTTGTTATTAATAGGAATAGTTTATGGGAGCACAATATGATTTTGAAATTTATATTTTCAAATGTTTTTCATCAAGAAGAACACTTAAAATCCTTGTTCTGGAGACCATATACACTTTCCCCTCAACCGTTCCCATAAGCTAATTATTTTCAAGTCAAAATAAATGAAAAAAGACTCTCCATTTTGGTCAACAAATTCACTTGCAATAAAGTGAGCTAAAAATGGTATGTTTCAGACACCTCCAAATGTAGCAAAATACCCAGTTTTATTGACTATTTCCCTAATATTAAAATATGAAGGTCTTTTGGATAAGGGAATTACTGCTTGGAAGTTGAGATTTCAATCAACCTTTTGTTGCAAATCACTGTTGTAAATCAAACGAACAAGAACTGAGTTTTCCATCTCTAAAAACCTTACTAGAGATCTGTGGGATGTTAATCCTGAGGTTGTCCCTAAGGTATTGGACACATTGGTCAGCTAGTAATCTGTAACTGACAAACCAAAATAATAGAATAATTTACACCAAAGAAATCTATTTAAAAAAAATAAAATCCTATGGAGATCCTCAGCATACAAAAATATACAACTAGTGGGCTGGGGCCTGGAGCCTTGAATCCTTGCCATGGAACACCCCCAGATCCCTCAGTAGCCACTGAGATGCTCCACAGAATTATGGGCAGCTCCAGGGAACACAGTTTGAAAACCACTGATTTATTACATTAACACACCCTGCAATTACAAGAGTTTACTCTTTAAAAGTAAGATCCGTAAGATTTATGAATAACTCATTTATTTCTACAACATCTAAGCAGAATTTTATTGCTGGAAAGGACATTAGAATATAGTCCAGTGGTTTTCAAATGTTCTATTTCAATTCAGTGGACTCCTCCTTCCTCTCTAGAGAGCACAGTTTGAAAAACCTGTCTATGTCTAACCCCATACCCTGGCCTAACAGAAAAGAAAACTGAGGCCTAGAGAAGCTCTCTGACTTGCCTGTGGTCACAATGCCAGTTGGCAAGCACTGAAAAGCCAGAGTCAAGTCTTCGGACAGAGCCCTCTCTGCTCTCCACTAATGCAACTACTCATTCTCCACGCACCATTCCAAACCTTAACTCTGCCCTCCAATCCCCTAAACGCCAATATCACCCTCCATCCTTGCAGTATAAGAACTCACCTCCAGCTTAGAAACTAAAGGCCGTCATGCTTATATAACTACACTTCCTGCCTCTTTAACCTCTAACTACTGCATTCATTACAGGAAGAGACACCCCTCCATTGGCCTCTTCCTACCTTCCTTTAGGACAATATATCCATTTCTGTATCTCTAATTCTTTTACTATCAAAGCCTCCCCCTAATCTCTAAATAAGCTCCAGAATCCCAGAATCTTTTTTCTCTTAGCTTGCTCCCTCTTTCTGATGAGTTCTCACCTGTCTTTCATTCATTGTCAAACTCTCTGAAAAAGTTAGTTCGCACTTGCTTTCCTATTTGCTCAACTCACAATTTCTCTTCTACCCACGAAGTCCACCCCCAGGTCATAAATGCAGGAGACTCTTTTCAGGTCTCATCCTAACTTGGGCTGCCAGAGGCACTCTATAGCTTGAAACTCTCATCTTGTAGCTTTTCTATACTGTCTCCTCCCTGTTTTATAGCTACCACTCTAACTGCTACTCCTTGGTCTCTTTACTATTAAACACTGGTTTTCCCCAGGCCTCAGTTCTCTTCCTTTTCTCCTGTCTATGCCTGCTGAACTAAACTGAAATGCACAAGCTCGTCTACTCTGAAGTTGTACAGTCCTGTTCAACTCTGACTTTCAAAGCTGTATTTTCACCTATCTACTGATCATCTTCATGCCAGAGCACTTCCACCTCACCGTGTCCCAATTAAAACACATTATTTCTATCATGAAACCAACTCCTGTGCTCCTTATATTGACTGATGGCAGCACCAAGTTACCAAACTTGGAAAATTCAGTCTCTTTGGAATTCTTACATCTACAGGGACCAAGCCCTACCAATTTTAACTTGCAAATTTCATTAACTCCATCCCATTCTCTTCATTCCTATAGCCACTGCTCTGATCAGGACCTTCATCTTCCTGGCTCTGGACTACTTTAACAGTCCCTAACTCAGCTCTCAACCCTTACTTCTCCTCTTATCAATCACTTTCCCACAATGCAACCAGAATTTACTTTCTTTTTTTTTTTTTTTTCATCTTTATTGGAGTATAATTGCTTTACAATGGTGTGCTAGTTTCTGCTTTATAACAAAGTGAATCAGTTATACATATGTTCCCATATCTGACCATATCACACATCTGCTTAAAAATTATCCATCTAGGAAATAAAGTCCAGGCTCCTCTATGGCACTTTATGATCAAATGACATCCAATTTTTTAGTCTCACTGCTTATTGCACCCTTTTCTCCATGTAACGTCACACCAGTAATCTGTATTTCTCAAACTTGCCAAGCTCATTCCAATTTCAGGTTCTTTATACTTGCCGTTCTGCCTGGAATATTCTGCTCCCTGATATTCACATGACTTACTCCTTCTCATCATTTAGGACTCACCTTAAAGCTTACCTCTCCATGCCCAAAGCACCAGAAGCTACAGAAACTTTCTGTCCAATTACACTCTAATACTACACCCTATTTTATTGTCTACACAGCACTTCTTACTGCCTGAAATTACCTTGTTTCTTTGTTTACTGTCAGTCTTCCCCACTAGACTGTGGGCTCCACGACTGTTTTGGTCTCCACCGTAACACTATACAGCCCAGCACAATTCCTGGTATAGATCAAGTGCTCAATAAATATTTGTCGAGGAACTGAATGAATGACTGTACTTCCACCCCTCTGTGCCTTTATTCCCTCTACTAGCACTCCCATACTTAGCTGTCACCTCCCAAATCCGGAAAGCCTACCTGTCGGGGAAGGCCTGGTTCAAATATTGCCTCTTCCCTAATGTCTCTCTAGCCCTCCCAAGCAAGACCAATCACTCCTTTTCCTGTGCCCTAAGAGCCCTTTGTCCATACTGGGGTCATAGCCCCCGCTCTTTAAGTGTCCCCAACTCTAAGCCATGAACTGCTTGAGCTCCCTGTCTCAGTCACCTTGTCCTCTTAAGTCACTAATGCTGAAACCCAACAAGTATTTGTTGAGCCAATGAGACCTGGGTTTGTATCACAGTTCTAGACCTTGGACAAGCAACTTCTCTAAGGCTCAGTTTCCTTGATAGTAATAATATCAAATCACAGTCATTAATTCACAGGATTCCTGTGCATAAGAAATGAAAAATGGCTATAAGGCCACAAGCACAATACCCTGGTACACAGTACAAATTAGCTGTTTTCAGTTTTGCTATTATAATTAGGAAAGGTACATACCTAAGATTGCCATTATCTTGCAGAATCTGCATCAGGTTAAATTTAGGCTCTGGTTCCTGAGTCTCGGTTTTGCAGCACTGTTCACCTTTGTCATTCCATTCAGGAACTTTCACGGCATTTTCTTTGGGTGAATTTTCTACCATAACGGTCAGTGAGGGTGTGTGTTTGGCTCGATTTTCTCCGAGGGACCCTGCAGACTCCTCCTGGGAAGCTTCCTGTTCTTCATCTTCACTGTCTAAGGCAACTTCTTCCTCCTCTTCGCTCTCTGTCTCAGTTTTAACATTCATTTCAGCTGGTTGGGTAATCACTAAATGCGAAGAATCACTAATGTTGCTGAAAAAAGGATTAAATTTTCCTCTCTCCCAATACCTTCCTTTTATCTTTTCAGTAAAAACCCATTTCTAAATCAGACCACAAATAATGCACAAAATTAACAACATACACACGTCCCTCTTATATATTCTAAAAACCTATTAATGATCTTCATTAGAGTTGATGTTTCTCATCGATATACCAATGGTTCTCTCATAACTTAAGGCAAAAACCCTTTTAGTAGAGTAATCTCTACAGCGTGTTAGAGGTTTTCAGAAG
This sequence comes from Monodon monoceros, assembly GCF_005190385.1. Classification (NCBI taxonomy): domain Eukaryota; kingdom Metazoa; phylum Chordata; class Mammalia; order Artiodactyla; family Monodontidae; genus Monodon; species Monodon monoceros. The sequence continues at coordinate 147,542,314 of NW_021703778.1, read as the reverse complement.
GGCATCTTTCACGGGGGTACAATAAGCAGGGGAATATCTTTCTATCATATGTTTATCCATTATCCTTCTCCTTCACTGCCTTGGAAGGTCTATGAGGACAAGGACCATAGCTTTTTTATTCACCAATGAAACCCCAGTGACTAATGTGCTTGATACAGGCACTCAACGAACGAGAGAAGGAGGGAGAAAAAGGAAGTCAATTCGTCCGTGACAAACAAATCTGTAACAAGGGAGATTCTAGGAGAGAAAGAAATTCCCCTTTTTCTGTTCATGTTTAAAATACTTACACAATTCAGCAATGTCAAAGGACGAACTGGACTTCATACCTAATCATGAAAAACCCAAACAATGACGCTCAGGGTTCCATTAAACTTAAGCTAAGTATCAGGTAGTTAAATGATGCTGTCAAAGGCCAAAACGTGTGCACTTCGGATATTCTTCAGTACAAATATCACAGAATGGAAGGTTTAAAAACTTATTATCCTTTTGAAACAAGTTTCCGAGGAAAAAGACTATATCAAAAAAAGTAAGCGTATGTGGTCAGAAAGTCCTGATTCATTAAGTGTTAATTAAGAAGCTGATTAAATCGGTCTGACAGGACACAGATCATAGAGCTTGGTGGAAGCTCACCAGCCGGTACCTGGGTATTTTGGCTGCATTGCCCTCAATCTGCCACTCCGTCGTCGACGTTTTCGCACCTCCAGAGACAGGAGCTTCCTCTCATAAAGAGCAGCGTGCAACTTGGCCCTTAAATTCATATTCTCTACCTTCAATTCCGGTGCTCCATCAACCACAACTCTATGGGAAAAAACATGGTACCTAGAGCCTTCAGAAAGTTCTCTCCTTTATTCCAAGGCTAAGTTTGACAGAACTCTGTAATGATGTCAGGCCAGGCATGGTTACTCTAGTGAATTCTAAAATGTTTGACAGATAAATGGGAATACTGGAATCTACATTAGAATTTCACTAATGGGCTATCTGAATTTGTTAAATGTTCTGAACAAAAATATATCTGAAGACAATGTTTAAGTATTTTTAAGTATTCAGTAATACTGGCTGACTATTCAGTACAGAGATCATAAAGTGCTACCCAACTATGCCTTAAGAATGACTAGAGATACTGGTAACACTTTAATTCTCACTAAGCTGGTAATGGCTAGAGGTGTACTTATTATTTTATTTATTCATTATAACTTACTCAGAATTACACAAATATTCCTTTGACATATATATTTAATAAATACAGATTTAGCACAGGTTGAGACGAGGAGAGGGATGGCTGATAATCTGTGAATATGGCAGCACAGAGCTGAAGGAGACTCACAGGGAAAGCATCTTCGTGAAGAGTCACCAAGACCTTGGGACACACCAAGTCTCAAGCGCTCCAACAGGAGGAACGTCTCTTGGAGCGTACTTAGTTACAGGAGGAGCTGGGGAGAGGTGGCAGGGACTCTCCAGGTATTGAGTACAGGTCAGGAGTTAGGGTCAGAGGCACAGACAAGGGAAGGCAGCAGATGCAGGACAACACCAAATTCCATCAGATCATGGATGGGAAATGGGATGAGGAGAGGGAATGGCTACAGGTACATTAGGCATTAGATAAAATAAATCATACATTAGGTTAAGTGACGGGAATCAGACCCAATCCACACAAGGACCGGGCAAAGTACAGCACAGGCAGAGATAACCAGGTCACAAAAGAGAGACAGGGATCTTGGTCACTAAGTCAGAAAAGACGTATCCATGTTAGTGTCGGAAAGCAGGCAGCCAACTCTGTATACCCAGAACTCAAGATCTAACTGGTTGGCTCTGAACTCTCTCTCTTGTGAACTCTTCACAACTCAAAGCGTATTCCCTTTGAGGTGGAAATTCATCCTCATTCCTCTGGGAGTTTTCAGTCCCTGAGTATGATGGAAAGGCTGTGTCTTTTGGTCTAGTTAGGACTTTTAGAGTTTTCTGGGTGGATGGACTGGATAGTAAGTATTTTGAAGGCCTCCCCTCTAAAGCGGGGAATTGAACCAAGAACTGGGAGGGTCCTGATACGGGGTGCAGAAAAGGGAAGCAAATTAATAAACTTTAAAAATAGTTCAACCCCAGTGTATCATAGTCTCAACCACTGAACATTACCCCCTCACACACACACACACACAGTTATGAAAATAGATTTTTGGCCAATTAAATAATAAAGAAAATAAAACAAATCTGATATTTTAAAATAACAACTATAAGCTTCTAAGAAACCCTGAACAGACATATAAATCACAACTATTACAAGGAATGGAGGCAGGGAATGCTGGGGAAAGAAACAGAATCATAGTTCTATAGAGGCAAGGCCCACGCTTGTCTTGTTTCTCACTGGATCAGTGATGCTTACGAGAGTGCTCAGCACGCACCTGACATACCATAAATACTTCTGAATTAATAAACAACTGAATTCCCTGTAAGTTGTAATACCTTTTATCTATGTCTACTTTATTTCATTTTTCTACACTTTTACTATGAAATATTTAAACAAATAGAAAGATTTAAAGAATTATACAGTGAACATCCATACACCCACTGGCCAGCTTCTACAATGAATATCTTACTATATTTGTTTCATCACATATATATCCAACCTTCTCTTCTTCTATCCATCAATCAGTCCACTTCATTTTTAAAGCATTTCAAAGTTGCACAAAGACATCAGTGCACTTCACTCCTCAACACTTTAACACTCAAATCATTAGGATCTAGAGTTCAATATTTTATAGGGCTTTGAAAGTTTTTTCTCTTTTCTTTTTTTGGGGGGGGGGCGGGGGGAGCTAAAAATGACACACAGTGAAACATCCAAATATTAAATGTCCATATGTCCATCTGATGAGACCTAGAGCTATATAACCCAAACTCTAACATTACTATCCCCTCAGAAAGTTCTCATGCCCCTTCCCAGTAAATCCCTCCCTCATACTCCCGAAGGAAACCGTTCTGAATTTTTGCATCACGTTAGGTTTGCCTGTCCTAGAACTTCAGAAAGATGGAATAGTATAGTATGAACCCTTTTGTGTTGTCTTTCATTCAGCATGTTTTTGAGATTGATCCACGTTGTGAGTATCAGTGTGGATCCTTTTTTTGGCTGAGCATTAGTGCAGGGTATGAATAATCCACCGTTCACCTATTCCCCTATTGTTGGACACCGAAGCTGCTTCTAGTTTTGGAATATTATGAATGAAGCTGCTATGACCATTTTTGTACAAGTCACTTTGTGGTTATGCTTTTCATTTCTTCTGAGTAAAGATCTCAGAGTGGAATTTTCTAGGCTAACAAACTGCCAGACTCTAAAGTGCCTGTACCGGGCTTCCCTGGTGGCGCAGTGGTTGGGAGTCCGCCTGCCGATGCAGGGGACGTGGGTTCGGGCCCCGGTCCGGGAGGATCCCACATGCCGCGGAGCGGCTGGGCCCGTGAGCCATGGCCGCTGGGCCTGCGCGTCCGGAGCCTGTGCTCCGCAACGGGAGAAGCCATAGCAGTGAGAGGCCCACGTACCGCAAAAAAAAAAAAAAAAAAAGTATTAAAGTGCCTGTACCAGTTTACGCTGCCAGTGACAATTTATCAGAGTTCCATGAGCTCCACATCCTCACTATTTGATGTTGTCAGCCATTTTTTTCCAGTTTTATTGAGGTATAATTGACAAATAAAATTATATTTAAAGTATACAATGTAATGATTTGATACAATTTTAGCCATTCTGCTGGATGTTTAGTGGTATCTCATGATTTTAATTTGCAATTCTCTTATAACAAAGGTTGTAAAGCACATTTTCGTTAGTATATTGGTTATTCATATATATTCCTTTTAAAATGTCCAAGCATTTTACCCATTTGTAACTGGGCTGATTGTCTTATAATTATTTAGTTGTAGGAGTTTGTTATATTTTCTATATAGAAGTCCTTTGACAGATATGTTTGATGAATATCTTCACTCAGTCTATGGCTTGTCTAGTAATTTTCTTAATAGTGTCTTTATAACAAAAATATTTAATTTTGAGGAAATCAAACTTATCATTTTTTCATTTTTGCTGATTATTTACTGTGTCATGTCTAAAAACTTTTGCCAAGCCCAAAGTCACAAAGATATTTTCCTTACAAAGTTTTAGACTAATAGCTTTTACGTTTATGTCTATGAATCACCTCTAATTTTTGTGGGAGACAGAGGTTAAAGTTCACTTTTTAAAATACAATATTCAGTTCCAGCCCCATTTATTAAAAAGTTTCCTTTCCCCATTGGATTACTTTAGGCCTTTTGTTTAAAGTCATGCAGGCCTATTTCTGGGCTCTTTATTCTGTTCCATTGATCAATTTGCAACAGTTTTGATTACTATAGCGTTATAATATTTCTTCTTCTAGGTACTCTAGGTCTTCTTCAAGATTACTTTGGATATTCTAAGCTCTTTGCATTTTCATATACATTGAAAAAAAGGTCAATTTCTACAAAAAAATCTACTAGAATATTCTTTAGATCAATTTGGGGAGAATGAATACTTACAATATTAAGTCTTCTAATCCATGAACATGACATATCTCTGCACTTATTTAGATCTTCTTTAATCTCTTAATTTATTTATTAAATTGTGTTGGGTCTTCATTGCTGTGTGCAGGCTTTCTCTAGTTGCAGCGAGTGGGGGCTACTCTTTGCTGCGGTGCACAGGCTTCTCATTGCGGTGGCTTCTCTTGTTGCAGAGCACGGGCTCTAGGTGCATGGGCTTCAGTAGTTGTGGCGTGTGGGCTCCAGAGCGCGGGCTCAGTAGCTGTGGCACACGGGCTTAGCTGCTCCGTGGCATGTGGGATCTTCCCGGACCAGGGCTCGAACCTGTGTCCCCTGCATTGGCAGGCGGATTCTTAACCACTCTGCCACCAGGGAAGTCCTCTTTAATCTCTTTAAGTAATATTTAGGAGCTTTTAATATATAGGTATTGAGCATATTTTGTTAAATTTACCCCTAAGAATTTCATATTTTCAAAAGCTATTATAAATGGAATTTTAAATTTCATTTTCCATTTACTGCTAGTATACTAAAAAAAACAACAGATTTTAGTATATTGACCTTGTATCCCAAGACCTTGCTAAGTGCACTTGAATGTTCTTGTAGTTATTCTGTGTATGCCTTATAACTTTCTACTAACCTGATCATGTCATCTAAGAGTAAAGATATTTGACCTCTTCCTTTCTAATCTGTATGCCTTTTACTTCTTTTTCTTCCCCTTGCTTTATTGTACTGCCTAGGACCTCTAGTATAAAGGGAATACAAGTGGTGAAAGCAGACATCTTGCCTTATCACTAATCATAGGGTAACCCTCATTATGTCAGTATGACATTAGAAGTAGGTTTTTCATAGAAGGCCTTTATCAGGCTGAAGAATTTCTCTTCTATGCCTGATGTGTAAGAGTTTTTCTCATAAACATGTGGTGAATTTCATCAATTTAACACACATGGGTTTTTCTTTTTTTTTTTTTTCAGCAATAAAATGATGATCTGGTTTTTTTCCCCTTTAATTAATATGGTGAATTATATTGACTAATTTTCAAATGTTAAATCAACCTTGCATTACTGGGGAAAATCTCACTTTAGTCATCTGTATTATCCTTTTCATATACTGATGGATTCTATTTGCTAATATTCTTTTAAGAAATTCTGTATCTATGTTCATGTAGATATTAGCCTATAATTTTTTTAAATGTCTTTGTCAGGTTTTCATGTCATACTTTTCTGGCATCATAAAATGAATTGGGAAGTATCCTTGCCTATGTTTTTGAAAGAGTTTGCGTAAGACTGGTGCATATTCTTCCTCAAATGCTGATACAATTCACCAGTGAAACTACCTGGAGTTTGCTTTGTAGGAAAGTTTTTGATTACAAATTCAATATTCTGATTAAGTATTGCAGCTCTATTTACAATAGCCAGGACATGGAAGCAACCTAAGTGTCCATCATCGGATTAATGGATAAAGAAGATGTGGCACATATATACAATGGAATATTACTCAGCCATAAAAAGAAACGAAATTGAGATATTTGTAGTGAGGTGGATGGACCTAGAGTCTGTCATACAGAGTGAAGTAAGTCAGGAAGAGAAAAACAAATACCGTATGCTAACACATATATATGGAATCTAAGGAAAAAAAAAAAAGGTCGTGAAGAAACTAGGGGTAAGACGGGAATAAAGACACAGACCTACTAGAGAATGGACTTGAGGATATGGGGAGGGGGAAGGGTAAGCTGTGACAAAGTGAGAGAGTGGCATGGACATATATACACTACCAAACGTAAAATAGATAGCTAGTGGGAAGCAGCCGCATAGCACAGGGAGATCAGCTAGGTGGTTTGTGACCACCTAGAGGGGTGAGATAGGGAGGGTGGGAGGGAGGGAGACACACGAGGGAAGAGATATGGAAACATATGTATATGTATAACTGATTCACTTTGTTATAAAGCAGAAACTAACACACCACTGTAAAGCAATTATACTCCAATAAAGATGTTTAATAAATAAATAAAAATAAAGCTATAAGTCACACCCATCACACACACCACCAAACAGTACTTTAGCTGCACCCCACACATTTTAATGTTATATTTTTATTATTGTTCAGTTCAAAATGTTTTGAATTTTCCTTATGATTTCTTCCTTGACCCATGTATTATTTAGAAACGTGTTGTTTAATTCCCAAATATTTCTTATTGATTTCTAATATCATTGTAGTCAAAGGACACACTCTGTATGATTTTAATCCTTTCAAACGTATTAAGACTTGTTTCATGCTCCAGCATAAGGTTTGTCATATGCCACCTTTTATTTGCTTATACCTCTATACCACCAGAAAACCCATAATGATGGCAATATAAATTGTCCTAAAGAAAGGACAAAACCCACTGATCTTTAAATATTCTGGTTGTTTAAGTATTTTTTTCTAATTTCCAAATTGATAGTAGTATACTCTAGGAAGTATATTCCTTGACTAGTAACTGGAGAAAATCTATAAACTAAGCATGACTTTCATTTGGAAACAAGCTACAAAACTTGATTTCTCTCAGTTTTCCCTACATTAAATGGCAATCATATTTTCCTTCTTTAAATAAGGATTAGATTTATGCTTCAAAAGATTTGGAAGAGAAAACCAAGTTTATCTTTTTTTTTTTTTTTTTGCGGTACGCGGGCCTCTCACTGTTGTGGCCTCTCCCGTCGCGGAGCACAGGCTACGGACGTGCAGGCTCAGCGGCCATGGCTCACGGGCCTAGCCGCTCCGCGGCACGTGGGATCTTTCCGGACCGGGGCACGAACTCATGTCCCCTGCATCGGCAGGCGGACTCTCAACCACTGCGCCACCAGGGAAGTCCCCCTTATCTTAATTTTTAAATGTAAAACAAAAAGCTAGCTATAGGAGGTTTCTTTCTTATTGTCATTTTGCTTTGTAAAGAGAAATAGCACAAAGGGGATTTACATAATCTCTCAAACCAGAAGGTGTGTAATTAGGGTTGAGTTTTTGTTCTAGTTGCAGTCTTCAGTTGGGCAAGGCCATCCCAGCGGTTCTTCTAAGACCTTTCTCTCCTCTGCCAAAATTCAGAGCCACAGGTATTTTTCACACTTTTAGTTCCAAGGCAAAGTGGAAGCAACTCTGGTCAGTCCCATAAGGTGCAAAGCTGTATGCCCCAGGTATGTCAAGGCCAAAACATAACCTTTTCTTTGAATTTAGCATGAGGCAGGTCTGGAAATCTCATTAATAATTTGGGCTCTCTCACATAGCCAAACAAGAATACTATTATTATCACTGAAATGACATATTGTAGTTATAAAATTATAAATCCCAAACTTAGTTTGTAAAATGTTGCCACGGAATAGTGCTTCAATAGAAAACATTTTTATGTTACTATTTAAGCTGAGTCAAACTGAAATGGTTATATAAAGTATCATGCTTAGCCTGTGTATGGTCACATACTATGCACACAGAAAGAACTTCTCAACTTTCAAAAATCAGTTACCGTGTTCTTCCTGTCAACAAGCTTCTTCTTGGGTTTCCCCTACAGAATTAGAAAGGACAAGTGGGTTAGAGCACTACACAGATATTCATTCTCTCCTGAGTTCACACACACACACACACTCCTGAGATTTGTACTACAGAAATTCAACATAGAATTATGCCAGGGAAGGCATCTTGGGTTAGAAGCAGACAGATGAACTGAGAACATGCTCAGAAAAGAACAGAGTACCATAACCTTTAGGGAGGATCAATAAAAAACAAAAGGAAGAGGACAAATGAATTCTAGAGGAAATTTCTAACAATTACTTGCATTTGTGTATCTCGCCACAAGTCTAATCACACTTATTCTTCACAACAACTGTTGAGCCCCATTTATAAAAAGGAGCAGGATAAGACCATTTTGTGACATGCCCAATGTCAGAGCTTTAAAGGGTTTAACGCTGAGCCTGTAACTTTGCTCTCAGACTCCAGTGTTCTTTCTACTTGCACTGAACTGTATTAGGGAAAGAAGCCAATCTCAATTCTCATGGGGTTCAAAAAAGATGCTCATGAGAAATACATTTTCCATAATTAAAAAAATCTCTTTAAAAAAGAGATGTTCTTCATTGTCTCTAAACTAGAGTTGGGGTCTAACCACAGGAAGTAAGTACCATTCAGGTTTAAACTGGCTTTTGTTTTTCATTCAAATTCCTTTCACTTGACCCTCTCTTTTTTTAAAAACATTTCCCCAGTTTTATTTGTACTCATTTGTGAGTGTGTATATTTAGTTCTGTACAATTTTATCACTGTGTAGGTTCATGAATCCACAGACAAGATACTGAACAATCCTATCACCATAAGGACCCCCTATGTTGCCCTTTTATAACCTAACCTCTGGCTTCCTTTAATCTGTTCTCCATTCTAAAATTTTATCCTTTCAAAATTGTTATATAAATGGAATCATACAACATGTAACCTATGATATTGGTTTATTAAAAAGGAGATGGATGCAATCAATACCAAGATCTTCTATCTATAGAAAAATCAAGTGAAAAATCTGTCTCCACCGAAACATTTTATCTTTTCCTTCCCATGTCTTCTATCTGTGCCAGTGTCCTAATACTGTCAACTTATTATCAGAAATTATTTTAACTTTTATTATTTTAACTTTTTTATCAGATAATGGTTTGCACCAGTAATTCGCAATCATGGCTTCACATTATAATCACCTGAGCAGCTTTTAGTAAGTACAAGACTTCAGTCTGGGAAGGGCTAGAGCACAAATATGGTGTTACTAACATGCAGCCAGGGTTAAAATTACTGTCATGCTGTGAGACAGTAGGTATGACACTGTTTGCCAGGGCAGGGTGGGTAAGTGGGGGATGAGTCGGGGAGGGCAGAGAAGGCAGACAAAATGAACCAGTTATGAAATGAAATGATTAGAGAATTAGCTTGAAAGTAGTTCTGGCAGTAACGCAACAGGATTTGCAAGAGAGAACACATCCCTTCAGGTTGAAGAGAACAGATTTAATGGAGGATGTTAGGGCTTGCAACAAACACAATTTCATTTTTTTAAGGCATGTTTTTGTGTGTGTGCCTACCACGTGGTAGGTTCTTGATACTGACAGAGATGAACATAACAAAGTACCTACTCTTAAAAGCCAACTTGAAAGTAGACAGAGTAGTTAGTAAACAGACAATTATAATACAATATGTACAATATGGGAATCTAAATCAGATGGAGGGATAAGAAGGGCGGGGAGAACTTCCTTCTAGTCTAGGTAAGAAGATGAAGGCCATAGCTAGAATAAGAATTCAGGATAAACTGAAGGTCACTCCAAGGGAATGTATGGGAATTCCAAGGGAATGTGAGGATAAAGAGGCATGAAAGAGCAGTACATATGGTCTGATTGGCCATGGGTTGGTATTGAAAAGTGGAGATTAGGCTAAAAAGATAGGCAAGAGTAAATCAGGAGGGCCTTTCTTTGCTAAACAGGGAAATTCATGTTTCTTGAATCAAAGTTTTTAGAATGCTTTATAAGCAGGAGTTGTTACTGCAGCCTTAAGAGAGAAGTCAGGGAGGGCACCAATTTGGATGGGAAAAAAGATTAATCCTCTATCTGAAATTTAGCATCATATACATGTAGGGGACCATCCACAGTAGTATAAGTGCGATTTTTTTTTAACATCTTTATTGGCGTATAATTGCTTTACAATGGTGTGTTAGTTTCTGCTTTATAACAAAGTGAATCAGTTATACATATACATACGTCCCCTTATCTCTTCCCTCTTGCGTCTCCCTCCCTCCCACCCTCCCTATCCCACCCCTCTAGGTGGTCACAAAGCACTGAGCTGATCTCCCTGTGCTATGCGGCTGCTTCCCACTAGCTATCTATTTTACGTTTGGTAGTGTATATATGTCCATGCCACTCTCTCACTTTGTCCCAGCTTACCCTTCCCCCTCCCCAGGTCCTCAAGTCCATTCTCTACGTCTGTGTCTTTATATAAGTGGGGTTTTGCTACCAAAAGAAATAACACGTTTCTTCATATTACTTTAGAGTTGTTCCAGGGTCACAAAATATTGCCAACACTTATCACACTTTTTAAATTATGGTAGTTATTAGACCCACTGCTATTAACACATCATTGAATGTGTTAATAAAGCAGCACATATGTCATTACATCTCAAATTTTTTTAATTGCTATGCTCCCCCCTAAAAGAATGCTTCCTAGTTTTGGTGGTGGTTCCCAGATTGCCTGTTCCACCTTCCTTCTACCTCATGGGAAGCTCAACTGCAGAAAGATCTAGCCTCAAGCATAGAGTCCATATCAGTTCAGAAACAGGCTGACACAAGCTTTGAGGAAACTCACGCAAACCACCAATCCTAAGCAAACAGTCCGTTACTTATAAATATGACTCTGGACAATCAAAAGTCACCAGACATTTCAGGAAATATAATAGCATAAACTAGAAAGAATGAGGTGAACAAATAGAAGTAATCCAGAAGAATTAAACATAGTGCAAAAAATAGAAAGGAACTTTAAATAAAGTAATTATGATAGTCAGAGAGATGTAAAAAGATATTTGGAATACTGTGATTTATAGTGAGAAACACATATTTGGTCTTCATCCCTGTTTCTGGCACAGAGCTCCTAAAACCCTTGAAATGTTTAAGTGATGAGTGGTAGAGGAGTTTTTTGTCACGCTAATGAGGTGACTTTTAGAAAGCCCTTGGATCAGCTAAGGATGAGGGCTGGTCACCAGAGGAACCAACCCTGTGATGAGAGGGTTGAAACTTTCAGTCCCATCCCCCTGAGCTCCTGGGAGGGGAGAGGGGCTAGAGATAGAGTTCAATTACCAATGGTTGATGATTTAATCAATCGTGCTTATGTAAGGGGGCCTCCATAAAAACCCAGGAGTATGGGGTTCAGAGAGCTTCCGGGTTGGTGATGTGGGGAGAATGGTGTACCTGGAGAGGGCATGAAGCTCCGTACCCTTTCCCTATACCTTGCCCTGTGCGTCTTTTCCATCCGGTTGTTCATGAGTTAGATCCTTTTATAATAAACTGGTGATCTAATGAGTTAAATGTTTTTCTGAGTTCTGTGAGCCGCTCTAGCAAATTAATAGCACCCAAGGAAGGGGTCGTGGGAAGCTCTGATAGACAGCCAGTAGGTAGAAGTAAAGGTAACAACCTGGGCCTGTGACGAGCATCTGAAGTTATGGGGGTGGAATCTTGTAGGACTGAACCCTTAAACTGTGGAATCTGATGCTAATCTCCAGGTAGACAGTATCAGAATTGAACTGAATTCTCGGACAACAGAAGGGTGCAACTGCTTGGTGCTGTAGGGGAAACACCCTACCTCCCCCACATTGGAATTGGTACCAGAACAAATTTAATATCATATCCAGAAACTATGAAAACTAGTCAGAAAGCAAAAACAGTTCTTGGATGTTAAAATCATACTTGCCAAAATAAAAAAAAGTAGATCAAACAACCCTCTTCTGTGCTGGTACTGAGTAACAAAATAGGTAAGGCTGAAGATCAATTTAGAATTTTAGAAGACAAAATTCAAGAAATCTCCAAGAATTTAAAGCTAAGAGACAATGAGATCAAAAGTATGAGAAAAAGGTAAAGAAATACAGAGGATGGAGCAAAAGATCCAAATTTCATCTAACAGAAGTTCCACAAGGAGAGGAAAGACAGGATAAGGGGAATATTTCCCACAGTTAATAGACTTAAATCTCCAGACTGAAAGGATTCATCCACCGCAAAAGCAAAATAATGAAAAGTAACACGCCAGAACACACCTCGGTATAATGTCTGAAAAGTAAAGATAAAGAAGCCTTGTAAAATTTTCCAGGGAGGAGGTAGGGGGTGGGGCACTGGGACCAGGTTATATATAAAGAATTGAGCTTCTATGTCTTCCAAGTAAATCTCAAGATCTCTTTTGTTAGAAGCTACACAGTGTAATTACTCAATGGTAATAACCACAAATTTACAGAGAGAAACTGGAAATCCCATATAGATCCTGATAGTGGATAATGAAATTACAAGAAATGGCTGGAATCTGGGTATCTATTTTTAAGAATCCCACAAAAAAAGCACACATACCTTGAAAATAATGCAGATTTCTTTAAATAACTAAGGTTCCTTGTTAGTCAATTACTGAACTGTACTGTAACGCAGTTATGTCTCAGGGGCAACAGAAGTATGTGGGACTAAGCAGTCCCTGACTGCTGTGCTAGTTGAATTCCAATGTCTGCTTTCCATCATTTCTCCCCTATTTTCCCTTGTATTGAGGTTATCAGTTGTCATTTCTTACAACTCTCACTGTATTTATTTTGCGAATTACCACCCCTCCACCTTTTCTAATCTGATCCTTCTAATCTCGTCTAGTCTAGAAAAACAGATAATCATGTCTGTTAAAATTGCGTCTGAAAGTAAAAAGGCACTGAGTAAAGTCCTTCCTTTAAGAAGGGCAAGTTTTAGGGTATGTGTTAAGATTGCTTAAAGATCTTTACGGTTTAATTTTGTAGCATCTGGAAATATTACACAGTGCTGAGAGTTAACGAATTCTGAAAAAATGAGGTTTTATATTGTGTTTTCCGTAAGGCTCTTTCTATCAGATATTACTGAAGACTTTTATAAGGCCTCTTTTCTGCTTTTCTTCTTTTGCATGTACTTTCTCTTAATTTTGTGACCTAGTCCTACTAAATTTATAAGAGTAGCAAATCTCCACCTGTCCTGGAAGAGACGTGTCGCCAGCATATAGTTCATGGAGGTCTTGTGTTCAAGGTAGGACCTGAAAGACAAAGAGAAGAACTGGTTATTTCTTAAAGCTTAGTTGAAGGGGAAAATACAGAAATAAAAACATGAATCAAGCACAAAAGTGACAGGTTATTTATATACTGTTTCTAAAAATATATAGTCTCTAAAGTGACAAGGGAGGAGATAGTTGCTCAAATCATATTATAAAATACTAGAATAGCAGAAAATACAATAAAATGAAAAGAATAAAGAGGACTTAAATTAGAAAATAAAAAGAAAGAAAAGTCAGGAATTCTTGGACTAATAAAAGCTGATATACTAAATTCAGCGAATAAAACTGAAAGACAAAAATAAAACCACCACCAAAAATCACTTAGAGCTAGAAAAGAGGTCAAATGAAGCTGGGAACGGGAGGTGCATAAAGGGCATGAAAATGTTGACAGATTGTTTCAATCATCTTATTTCTCAAAAGCTTTCAATGGCTCCTTGATGCTAACTGCAGGAGGCATATACTTTCTCTTACAAGATTTCAAAAGTTGGGTCATCTATACCATCAATTCATTCACCCTTTCTCCACACAGAGACTCAACATGGGTCCTAAAGTACAGTCAGACAAGTCTCCTTATAACCCTCTCACACCACACCTCCCACTGGTCCTTTTGCCTCTGTCTGGACACCTTCTCCTCACACCCTCTCTACTTATCCATAATCCACCCTTCAAGAAGCAGCTCAAGTCCACTGTGCTGCATGAAGCCTTCCCTGATATGACTGCTCCAAGTCTACAGAGGTGCCCTTGTCCCGGCCTTCTACCTCTGCCTTCACTGTATGCCTAAGGGACTTGTCAAACGCTGCCTCATAGAGTAAAATTTCTCTTCTCGGAAAGCAGCATGATGCAGCGGGGAAAAGCAGGATCTGGAGTTAAAATACCTGAATCAAGTCCCACTGTGTGATCATGGATAAGTCACATTACTTTACTGAGGCTTATTTTCCTTATCATTACAATGGGAATAACAATGATGTGTATAAAGTACATCATAATTACAAAGAGCTATACAAATATGAGCTATTTTTATTACATGTATAAGTAATTTCTCCATCATCAGTACTGTTAACTCTCAAAGGACCGGGACCCCATCTAATATTTGTTACTCCAAAGCACCAAGCATAGTGCTAGTTACTTGTTGATATTCAATAAATATATATTAATTTAAAAGACATATTTGTTAGCAGATAAATACATCTTTCCCACACTACATGAAAATAACTCAGTTAGTTTAAAAGTCTTGGTGTTCTCTTCCACTTTTCTCAAAGGTCCCGGGAGAGGTGGAGTGATTTACCAGGTTGGTAATTTAGGAAAAATTCAACAAGCTTCTCCCTTCTTTCTCTGGGGAGATAATCTCTCCTTAGGAAGCACATATCCTCTGGTGCTCCTACAGGGTCAGGTATTCCTGATGCACAGCTCAGACCAACCTTGCCTAAAAATGGGTATGTAAATCTGTCCAATTCTGAGGGTCAACAGAAAGTGCATTAACTTGCAGATAGATATAATCAAGTCTCCCAACCTAGACTTTATCAATGTGGAGTATGGAAAGTGATATTTTGGCCTGAATCTATCTTAGTCTTTGTCATCTCAACTGGTTCAAAACCAAACCAGGAAAGGAAGGTATCATTACTGGACTCATTACCCAACATTATCTGTGATTGGTTCCTTAGAAAAAGGTACTCAAATTAGGGTCCTGCCTCTTGAAAACTTAAGAGGATTCTACTTTCATTAATTAAAAGATATGTTGTCTAGTAATTGCAAATATTCAACCTCTTCAAAAACGTATCAAAAGATAAAAGTCTAATTTTGAAAAGCCAAGCAATATCTTTTTGTTGAATTCCTGGGTCTTTATAAGGTGTAACTAAACTACATGGATAGAATATTTTGCAAGATAAAAAGATTTCTCTATGAACAGCTGGGTTTTCAAAACAAAACAGACAAGAACTAGTTCTTTCTTTTATTCCTCTAAGTTTTGGCTCTACTTAGAACCACTAATGTCCCAACCAGAAGCCAGTCACCAGAGGAAGAAAAATGTGTTCCCCATAATGAAGTACAATCTTACTAGTAATCAGAGAAATGCAAATCAAGACCAAAATAAGATATCATATTACACTCAGTATTTTGACAAAAATTAAGAAGTTGACAGTACCACATGTTAGAGAAGATATTGATCAACGGGATCTCCTAGGCACTGCTAACAGGAGTATAAATTTATATAGTCACTTTGGAAAACAATTTAGCATTACCTTTTTCTTTTTAGCATTATATTTTAAAGTTGAACATTCACATATCTTAGGGCCCTAGATATATTCCATCCCTAGATATATACCTAGGAGACACATATAAGCATACTTAGAGCACAGCAGTCTTTAACAGCAGAAGACCAGAAAGAAGTCAAATACCATCAACAAGAGAATGGGAAATTTAACAGCAGTATAAACACACAGAAGAATAAAATAAACTGAAAAAGAATGAATTCTAGCTACATGTAACAAAATGAACCTTAGTAATATAATACTGAATGAAAAAGGAAGAATACATACTGTTTTTGAGAAAAAGTTCAAAAGCAATACAAACTTATCAACAGAATTCTGTTTCTACATATGATATGATAACTGCTATAGGACCTGCCCTTTCACCATAAACAGCTAGAAAAGTGCACAAAATATATGAAACAACTGTTTCCAGACATGAAACAACTGGCAGTGCAGGACTGTGATAACTGAAAGGGGGAAATAAATAAAGGAAGCCCTCTGATTGCTCCACCTTCCCACCTAGATGCAATTCCAGGCAGTGCAGCAAGAGAAGGAATTCAAGTAGAACTCAAGAGTCTCTGTGTTGAGAAGACAGAGATCAAAGTTCTAGGAAGTGCTAAAATTTTCAAAGCTATGTCCTGGAGAGGAAGAAGCTACGCATAAGAAGAAATCAAAAAAGTCATCACAAGGGACCCTTTGAGTCTTTGGGTAAATACAGATCTACTCAGGCATACGGTGAAAGTCCACAAGGCTGTGCAAGGAGCAACTGTCAGGATAAAGAACATTAAGGAGAAAGTGTAAGCTGAATACTTTCCAGAGTTCACACAGGGCTGCCAATTGACTGAGTTCCCACCAGCCAGAATGGAGAGATCTCATTGAATATGGGGGTCATTTAATAGACACCCCAAAAGAGTCTTCAGTAGTGGAACTGTCCTATACCTAAACAAAAAGCTATTCTAAACAAACCATACAAATGCTTTTAAATGAGGCTGAAAAAGATTAAGCTGATCTACAAGTAACTTAAGTGTATGGCCACAAAAAAAACTTTCGATGGGCTTTAAAGAAGCAATAAAATCCAAACACAACAATACAACATTTACAATGTCCAATTAAAACATCTAATTTAAAAAAATCACTGTACATGTGAAGAAACAGGAAAAATATAACTCATTAACAAGAGGAAAACCAGTCAACAGAAACAGACTTAGAAACTAGAGAGATAATAGAACCAGATTTTAAAACAGCTACTATAAACATAATATATGCACAAGAATCTAAAGGAAATCATGAAAATAATTGTAAAAAAAGAGAAAAAGAGGATATAAAGAGAAATAGATGGGAGTTATAAAGATGAAGAGTAAAATATCTGACATGAACATTTAATTGGATAGAATTAATAGAAGATTTAACACTGCAGACAAAAAGATGACTAAACTGACAGACACAGAGAAACAGAAAACCATCCAAAACGAAGAAAGAAAAAGAGTATAAAAAAATGAACACGGCCAGACTTATAGTACAACATCAACCAATTTAGCATGTAACCAGAGTACCAAAAGGAGAGGAGGGAAATGGGAAAAAAATTTGAAGAAATAATGGCCAATAGTTTTCCAAATTTGATGAAAACTGTAAGCCCACAGACCAAGAAGCTCAACAAATCCCAAGCAGAAGAGACAAGAAGAAGGTGATACCAAGGCATACATCATAATCACACTATTGAAAATCAGTCATAAAGAAATAATCTTAAAAGCAGGCTGATACATAAAAAGAAACGAAATTGAGTTATTTGTAGTGAGGTGGATGGACCTAGAGTCTGTCATACAGAGTGAAGTAAGTTAGAAAGAGAAAAACAAATACTGTATACTAACTGTATATACTGTATAATACTGTATATATGGAATCTAAAAAAAAAAAAAAAAAAGTGGTTCTGAAGAACCTAGGGGCAGGACAGGAATAAAGATGCACGTAGAGAACTGACTTGAGGACACGGGGAGAAGGAAGGATAAGCTGGGAAGAAGTGAGAGAGTGGCATGGACATATATACACTACCAAATGTAAAACAGATAGCTAGTGGGAAGCAGCTGCATAGCACAGGGAGATCAGATCAGTGTTTTGTGACCACCTAGAGGGGTGGGATAGGGAGGGTGGGAGGGAGACACTAGAGGGAGGAGATGTGGGGATATATGTATAGCTGATTCACTTTGTTATACAGCAGAAACTAACATAACAATGTAAAGCAACTGTACTCCAATAAAGATGTTAAAAAATTTTAAAAAGCAGGCAGAGAAAAAGAGACACATTATGCACAGAAGAACAAAGGTAAGAATTACTGCACACTTTTCATGAGAAAAATGCAAGTCAAAATATAACAAAACACTTTTAAAGTGTTGGGAGAAAAGTGCCAACCCAGAACTCTACAACCACTGAAAAAAATCTTTCAAAAATTGGAAGTATCGATATAAGAAAGACTTTTTCAGACAAGCAACAGTTGAGAGAATTGATTGTACTACAATAAATCCTAAAAGAAGTTTTCCAGATGGAAGAAAATGAGGCCAGATATAAAACTGATCAACATAAAAGAAGGAAGAACAGAGGAAATAGTAGTAAATGTGTAATTATGAGACTTTTCCTCATACTTAAATTTCCTTAAGCTGTTCAACGCAAAAATAACCAATGTACTATGGGATTTATAACATACAGAAATAAAATGCAGGACAATAATAGCCCAAAGGACAGGAGGGGGAAATCAAATTATACTGGTTGTAAAATTTCTAAATTATACCTGAAATAGTGTAACATTATTTTAAGGTGCACTGTGGTAAGTAAAAGATGCATATTGTCACCCTAGAGCAACCACACTTTAAAAAAAGCAAACCAAAGAGGCAAGAGAAATGAGTTAATCGAAAGCCGGCAGGGGAAAATAAAAAGGGAACAAAGGACACATTAGACAAATGGAAAACAAATAGTAATTTGGCATATCTAAACTCAACCATATCACCATGCTGTACATTAAATCCCCATAATTTATTCATCTTAAAACTGAAAGTTTGTACCCTGTGACCCACAGCTCCCATTTCCCCTGCCCCAGCCCATGGCAACCACCATTCTACTCTTTGTTTCTATGAGTTCTACTTTCTTTCTTTCTTTATTTTTTTTGCAGTATGCGGGCCTCCCACTCTTGTGGCTTCTCCCGTTGCGGAGCACAGGCTCCGGACACGCAGGCTCAGCGGCCATGGCTCACGGACCCAGCCGCTCCGTGGCATGTGGGATCTTCCCGGACTGGGGCACGAACCCGCGTCCCCTGCATCAGCAGGTGGACTCTCAACCACTGCGCCACCAGGGAAGCCCTACTTTCTTTTTTAGAAAAAGATTCCACATATGAGTGAAATCATACAATATTTGTTTTTCTCTGTCTGGTTTATTGCACTTAGCATTATCCCTGAAGGTTCATCCATGTTGCCACAGATGGCAGGACCTCCTTCTTTGATAGAAATCTACTTTAACTATAAAGACACAAGATAGATTAAAAGTAAAACAATGAAAAAAGATACAGCATGCAAACACTAGCCATAAGAAAGCTGGAGTGGATAGGGGTGAGGGGAGAAGGAACTGGATGAAGTCAGTCAAAAGATACAAGCTTCCAGTTATAAATAAGTACCAGGGATGTAATGTACAACATAAAACAGAAGTAACATTTCTATATGTTATATATGAAAGTTAAGAGTTCTTTAGTTTTTCTTTTAGCTTTTTTCTATTTATTTATTTCTATTTATTTAACTTTGTATCTCTATGAACTGATGGATGTTCACTAAACTTATTGTGATAATCATTTCATGATGTAAGTCAAATCATTATACTTAAAAAAACCTTAAACTTAAAAAAAAAAAACCAAAGGAAGCTAGAGTGGGTATATTATAGCAGATAAATAGACTTCTGGACAAAGAACATTATCCAGGATAAACAGGGACATTTCATAGCAATAAAGAAGTCAATTTATGAAGAAGACATAACAAATCTAATGCAGATGTACCTAATAACAGAGTTCCAAAATCCATAAAAAGCAAAACTGACAGAACCAAAAGGAGAAACTGACAAGGTCACAACTACAATGGGAGATTTCAACACCAGACTCTTGATAATTATAAAATTACTAAAAATAGAGAATATCTGAACAAAACTGTCGAATCCCTTGACCTAATGGACATTTATGGAACACACCAGCCAACAATAGCAGGATATATATATTTCAATGTACATGTTACATTGTACCAGGATAAATCAAATTCTGAACCATAAAACAAGTCTCAGTAAATTTTAAAATATTCAACTTACACAAAGTATGTTCTCAGTACAACAGAAGCAAATTGGAAATCACTGAAAGAAAAACCTCTAGAAAAACTCCCGAATATTTGAAAACTAAATGACACACTTATAAATAACCCACAGGCCAAAGATAGAATAAAAACGAAAATACAACAATCAATTTTCCTTAGTAGTAAATTTATAGCTCTTAAAACACATATAGAAAAGAAGAAAGGTCTCAAATCAATGACATCAGCTTCTACCTAAAGAAACTAGGGGGAAAATATAGAGCAAATGAAGCCCACAGTAAGCTAAAAAAAGGAAATAATAAATATTAGAGGGGAAGTCAATGTACCAGAAATAGAAAAGAAAACAATGAAACTAAAAACTGGGTGTCTTAGAAGATCAATAAAATTGATAAACCTCTAGCCAGACTGAATAGGATAAAAAGAGAGAAGAATCAAATTACCAATATCAGAAATGAGAAAAGTAACATCACTGATTCTATAGATATTAAAAGGATAAGTGAATATTATGAACAATTTTATGCTTATAAATACAACATATATGAAATGGACAGATGCCTTAAAAGACACCAACTACCAAAGCTCATTCAAGTAGAAATAGATAACCTGAACAGTCCTATGTCTGTTAAAAAAATTGAAACTGAACTCCTGGTCCAGATGGCTCCACTAGTGAATTTTATCAAACATTCAAGAAATAAATAATACCAATTCTCCATAAATTCTTCCAGAAAACTGAAGATGTGAGAACACTTTCCAACTCATTCTGTGAGGCCAGAAACCAAAGACTGAAATATCTTATATATCTTATCCTCATACTAAAACCACAGACGTTATAAGAAAACTACAGATCAGTATCTCTTATGAACATAGATATAAAAATCCAAATACAATTTCAGCAAATCAAATTCAACAATATATAAAAAAGATACCGTATCATGACCAAGTAGAGTTTATTTCAGGAATGAAATGTTGGGTTTAACGTTCAAAAATCAATGTAATTCACTATATTAACAAACCAAAAAGAAAAACTATATGGTTATGTCGAGTGATGCAGAAAAGCAATTGACAAAATCCAACATCCATTTCTGATCAAAACTCTTAGCAAAAGAGAAATAAAAGGGAACTCCCTCAATCTGATAAAGGGCATCTATGAAAAACCTAAAACTAACATCATACTTAATGACAAAAGACTAATTGCTTACCCTAGGCAGGAGCCAGACTGGGATGTCTGCTCTCACTGGTCCTATTCAACACTGTGCTGGAGGTTCTTGCCAGTGTAATCACACAAGAGTAAAGAAATAAAACACATCCAGATTGGAGATGAAGAAGGAAAACTGTCTTTATTCACAGACATTTTCAACTAGGTAGAAGATCCAATGGAATCTCCAAAAACTTTCAATAACTGATAAGTGAGTTTAGCAAGATTATAGGAACATGATCAATATGGAAAAATCATTTGTATACTTCTATGTACTAGCAGCAAACAATCAGAAACTGAAATTAACAAAACAAAATCATTTACAGGGACTTCCCTGGTGGCACAGTGGTTAAGACTCCATGCTCCCAATGCAGGGGGCCTGGGTTCGATCCCTGGCTGCAGAACTAGATCCCACATGCGTGCCACAACTAAGACCTGGTGCAACCAAATAAATAAATAAATATTTTTAAAAAATCATTTACAATAGCATCAAAACATATTAAATACTTAGGAAGAAATCTGACAAAAAAATGTAAAAGACCTGTACATTGAACACTACAAAACACTGCTGAGAGAAATTAAAGATGACCTGAATAAATGGACAGATATACCTTGTTCATGAGTTGGAAGACTCAATATTGTTAAGATGTCAATTCTCTTCAAACTGATCTAGAGAGTCAATACAATCCCAATGAAAATCCCAAGCAGGCTTTTTTGTAGAAACTGACAAACTAATTCTAAAATCCAAATGGAAAGGCAAATGACCTAGAATAGCCAAAACAACCTGGAAAAAGAACAAAGTTAGAACAAGATTTTTTATAAAGCTACAGTAATCAAGACAGTGTGGCACTGTATTGGCACAAAAACAAAAAGGTCAATGGGAAAGAATAAAAAATAAAGAAATAGACCCACACAGTTTTCCACAAAAGTGAAAGACAACTCAATGGAGAGAGGGTAGTCTTTTCAAAAAATGATGCTAAAACTACTGGATATCCATCTGGAAAAAAAAAAGAACTGTGATCCATATCTTATACCATACACAAAAATTAATTCAAAATGGATCAGACTTAAATGTAAAACTTAAAACTACAACATTTCTATTAAAAAAATAGGAGAAAACTTGGGATAGGCAAAGATTTCTTAGATACTAAAGCACAGTAATTAAAAGAAAAAAAGGACAAATTGGACTTAATCAAAATTAAAAATGTCTCCTCTTCAAAAGACACTGTTTAAAGGATGAAAAGACAAGTAACATACTGGGGGACAAAATCTTTGCAAAGCCCACATCTGATAAAAGAATTATATCCAGAAAATATAAAGAACTCTCACAACCTAATTATAAGAAAACAAATAATCTCATTTAAAAAATGGGCAAAATATTTGATCACCGAACAGCAAACAAGCACATGAAGACATGCTCAACATCATTAATCATTAGGAAAATGCAAATTAAACCATAATGAGATATCACTACACATCTCCTAGAGGAGCTAAAATTAAACTGACCATACCAACTGTTCGTGAGGATATGGAGGAACTGGAACTCTCATACATTTATGATAGGAATGTAAAATGGTAAACCATATGGCAGTTTCTTAAAAAGTTACACATATACAATGATATGATCCAGTCATTCCACAAGTAAGTATTTTCCCAAGAGAAATGAAAGCACATGTTCCAACAAAAATTTCTATATAGATGTTCACAGAGTCTTTCTTTACAATAACAAAAAACTGGGAACAACCTAAATATTAATCGACAGATGAAAGGATAGACAAATTCTGATATATGCCTATAACAGACTACTACTTGACAATAAAAAGAAATTAAACCATTGATACATACTGTAACATGTATGAATCAAAAAATAATCTTGCCAGGTAAAAAAGAAAAGCAAATAAGAGAACAACCAACAGAATTCTATTTATGAAATTCTAGGAAATGCAAATTCCTCTTTATTGACAGAAAGCAGATCAGTAGCTGCCTGGGGACAGGAATAGGCAGGGAAGGGAAAAGGAGGGGCAGGAGAGAGGAATTACAGAGGAGAGCAAAGAAACTTTTGGTAGTGATGCATATGTTCATTGTGTTGATTGTGGTGGTAGTTTCATAGATATATACATATGTGAAAATTTATCAAATTGTACAATTTGAATGCATGCAACTTACTGTATGTCAATTATCACTCAATAAAGCTGTTAAAAATAACATTTACAATATCATCCAAAAGCATGAAATACTAAGTGATAAGTTTAACGTGTTCAAGATCTTTACACTGGAAACTACTATAAAATATTGCTAAGAGAAATCAAAGAAGACCTAAATAAATGGAGAGATATATCATGCTCATGGATTGGAAAATTCAACGTTACTGAAATATCCACTCACCCAAAATTAATCTATATGTTCAATGCAATGCCCATCCAAAGTCAGCAGACTTTTGTGTAGAAATTGACAAAGAAATTTTAAAATTTCTTTGGAAATACAAAGGACACAAAATAGTCAAAATACTTCTGAAAAAGAACAAAGTTGGAAGACTTACAACACTACCTAATTTCAAGACTTAGTATAACGCTACAGATATTAAGACAAACATGTAGATCAGTGAAACTGAATAAAGTCTAGAAATGTACATACATACATATTTCAGTTAACTTTCAACAAAGATGCCAAGTTAAATTCAATAACATAATTTCAAAAAGTGGTGCTGGAGCAAATGGACATCCATATGGAAGGAAATGGAAGTCAACCCTTACCTCACACCACACATAAAAATTAAATCAATACATATCATAGACCTAAATATAAAAGCCAAAATTACAAAACTTCTAGAAGAAAACAAAAGAGAAAAAGCTTTGTGAACTTGGCATTGGTAAAGATTTCTTTTCTAAGTTTTCTTAGAAAACACGAAATGCATAAACCTTAAAAAAAAATTGGCCAATTGGACTTCATTGAAATTTAAAACTTCTGTTCTTTGAAAACCACTGTTATAAAAAAGAAAAAGCTAGCCACAGACTTTGAGAAAGTATTTATAATGTAAATATCTGGGAAAGGACTTGTATCAAGAGCCTTTTATAACACAATAATAAAAAGATAAAAATCTTAAAATTTAAAATGGAAAAAAGAAGATACACAAATGGCCCATAGCACATGAATGCTCAATATCATTATTAATCAGAGAACAGTAAATTAAAACTACAGAGAAACACTACACACACACTAGAATGCCTAAAATCAAAAAGCCTGACAATACCAAGTGTTGGCAAGGATGGAAAGCAAATGGAACTCTCATTCATCATTGGCAAAATGTAAAATGGTTCTATCTCTTATCCCTTTTCATACGACCCACCTATTCCACCCCTAGGTATTTATCCAAGAAAAATAAAATCATATATCCACACAGAGACTTGTACATAAATGTTCATAATAGCAGCTTTCTTCAGAACAGCCCAAAACTGGACACAATCCAAATATTCCACACAGGTGAATGGATAAACAAATTGTGCTATATTTATACAATGAAATAGCACGTAACAATAGTCAGGAATGAACTACTACTGTTTCACACAACAACACGGATAATTCTCAAAAACATTATGCCAAACAAAAGAATCCAGACATCAAAAAATATATAATGTATGATTCTATTTATATAAAATTCTAGAAAAACTATAGTGATATAAAGCAGGTCAGTAGATGTTTGAGGCTCACAGTAATGGGGGGACTCACAGGGAAGGGGCATGAGAGGACATCTGGAGGTAATGGAATGTTCTATATCTTAATTGTGGTGATTAAACTGACATCTGTGTTTGTCAAAATTCATCATCAAACTTAAAATGGATGCTGCTGCGTGTAAACTTGATCTCAAAGATGATTAAAAATAAGTAATTTATTGTTTAAGCACACATATAGATGATAAACCAATTTTTTTTTTTTTCAAATCAAGGTAATGATAACCACAAAATTTAGGACAGTGTCTAACCCTGGGTTAGGGGGCAGTTAGGAAGGAGGAAGGGAACTAGAAAAAAGGGAGGAAAAATGCAGGGTTGGGTAATATTCATACTGTCATAAATAAATAAACAAAAAAATGTAAGAAAGGCACCATGTGGAGAGCAGTGATGATACTGTGTCACAATTAATCCAATTCTCTTGACCTGAAGTACAGATTTAAAAAAAAGGTAGTCACCTCACCCATATATTTCCCATGTCTCTGATGTAGGGAATATGCGAATAAATCCACCTCTCCGATCATTCTCTTCCTTCACCCTCCGTAAAACTTTGATCTACATGGCGGAAGAGAAAATAAAATAAAATGAGTACCTATTTTAAAAACTGTAACCCATGTGGTAATAGGACAGAGGAAGAGAGTTATGAACCGAGAATACAAAAGAAGCATGAAGGAAGAAATTAATTCCATTTAAGATGCTATTTTTTTGAGAAGCTATTTCTCCCACGTTCAGTATAAGATATGAGTTGGTCATGAATATTACGAATCACTCACTAATTTTCACTGAAGCCTATGTTAACCCGTAAAGGCCTGAAATAGAGTTATCTTTACCTCCTCCATTGACAGACCAAGCACAGAACCACCTAACTTCCCCGGCACCTTCTCCCGTGCTGAGCCCACAAGGTTTTTCATTTCTGCGTCACTGGCAGAGAGTGGACGGCAACGCTAAGGAGAAGAAAAAAGAAAAACAAAAATATCTTTTCATCACCTTTCTTCATTTCCCTCTAGTCAGTCCCTCAACACCATCATGTTTCATAATATGTATAAGCTCAAATCCAAAGCCCATTTTCTGTAATTGATCTCTTAGCCTGAAACCCTGGGAAATAGATGAAAGCCAGTAAACTCAAAGAAAAGAAGAGAAAATAGAATAGTAGGAAAACACTATGGGTTGAGAGAGATACAAATTAAAAAAAGAAAGAAAGATGTCCACGTGGCCTTGTAAGCTAGTACTTATTCCTAATCTTGGTTTTAGAGTACATTTAATAGTTTGAAATATATGGGAAAAAAATCTGAAAATAACCTCAACATAAGATTAAATATGTATTTATTTCAGTAAGTAACTATATTCTTTTCAGCACTGGGGAAGTAAAGTTAGGAAAAGTAAGACATAAAACAGAGAAACATACAATGAAGACCCGAAGCAGCCAAAAAATAAAAATAAATAAATAAATAAAATTAAAAAAAAAAAAAAGACCGAGAAACAGGAGCAATCTATTATGTCACAGATGAAAAAGTTGGACAATGGGATGTTTTAGAACTTGAGGAGGGAAATATTAGGATGAAAGTTATCAGTGACACAGAAGAAAGCTGTGAGCAAAAGGCTACAACTTGAGAAACACTATAGTTGCTAGACTACAAGAGACTGGGTCTAGGATGACTGCCTTGGGTACTCCAAGGAGGCAGCCAAGTGGGTCATGTTCCTTATGGATCCCCAAAGATGATCTGGCTACTTCAGCTTCTGAATGATGATCAGGAAGGCTGTTGGAGAACAAAACTTTTAAGAGATTTTGATGTTATGAGAGCAGAGAAATACAAAGGTAACAAAGGAAATCAGATAGTATGAAGCATGAAAACACACTATTATTGAAAAAGATGACTGATAAAATAAGACAAATAAATCTGCCAACTACAAAGAATAAGGAATAATCCAAGAAATGGGGGTATAATTTGTCTCTCTAGAGTCCTGGAAGTAACTCTGACCAGACAGAAGAAGTCCTACCGTCAGGAACCATTGTTTATTTTTCTTTTTGTATACACAGTCTATGGAAAGGCTTTTTGACAACTAACTTTTGACATTTTCAGCAATACTCATTGTTATGGACTAAATGTTTGTGTTGCCCCAAAATTCCTACGTTGAAGCCCTAATCCCCACAGTGTGACAGTATGTGGAGATGGGGCTTTTGGGAAGTAATTAGAGTCAGATGAGGACATGAGGGTGAGGCCCTGGTCTGATGGGATTAATAGCCTTTAAAGAAGAGCCACCAGGCTTCCCTGGTGGTGCAGTGGTTAAGAATCCGCCTGCCAAGGCAGGGGACGCAGGTTCGAGCCCTAGTCTGGGAGGATCCCTCATGCTGCGGAGCAACTAAGCCCATGCGCCACAATTACTGAGCCTGTGCCCTAGAACCCGCGAGCCACAACTACTGAGCCCACATGCTGCAACTACTGAAGCCCACTGGCCTAGAGCCCATGCTCCACAACAAGAGAAGCCACTGCACTGAGAAGACTGTGCACTGCAACAGAGTAGCCCCCGCTCGCCACAACTAGAGAAAGCCTGCGTGCAGCAACGAAGACCAAACGCAGCCAAAAATAAATTAATTAATTTAAAAAAAAAAAAAAAAAAAAGAAGAGCCACCAGAGAGCTTGTTCTCTCTCTCTTTCTCTCTGCCTGAGCAAGCACAAGGAGGTCATGTGAGCACACAGCAAGATGGTGACCATCTACAAGCCAAAAGAAGAGGCCTCAGAACAAAACCTACCTTGCCAGCACCTTGATCTTGGATTTCCCAGCCTCCAGAGCTGTGAGAAATAAGTTTCTGTGGTTTAAGCCACCCAGTCTATGGTATTTTGTTATGGCTGCCCACGCAGACTAATGCACACCTGTACATAAACAACCATGAATGGCTTTACCTTTGGACACAAGGGAGATCAATATATACTAATCTTCAAAGCTAGCATGGAGTTATAAAACACAGATTTTCTGATAGGCAACTCCATGGAAGGAAAACGACGAAATGAGCAGATACAAGCACCAAGTGAAGGTAGGAACTTTTATCTCTTTAGCTTTTCCTGTGGTATCTTCAGCATCTAGAACAGTACTTGGGATGGAGTAGGAGATCAATAAATGTTTTTTGAACAAATAAGTAAATGAATAATGTGCTGACACATAGATCAACCATGGTTAGAATTAAACTTTGCAGAGGATTCTGGGAAAAAATTTAACTCCCTTCTGATCTCTGGAAATACATTATACAGCACATGTTGGAAATCAAGAAGAATGTTTAAGATTTAAGAAGGGAATCAATATAAGTAATAGAATCATTTAAAAAAAAATTTTTAAGTGTGACTTCTTATTTAGCATATAACTTGGAAAAGCCAAAATATTAAATGGATGTTTTGAGGACTTCTGCCATCTTCACACACTACTTATTGTTTGCTAAAAAGACTTATCTACCTCACATGTGACAGCATGGCTTTGATCAGAAAGCCACTGGCAGTAAATCCTCCAAAGTCAAGCTGCCTTATCACTTCACACTATTTAAGAATATCTTGAAGTCCTCTGAAATTGTGAAAGAAGACAATATGAAGTAAGCATTCATTTTAATGATGTAATAAAAATAAAGATTAATCATCTTAGAATAGAAAGAATGTTATTTTAAGATGCTGATTAACTGTATTACCAGGTTAATAAGAAAAAATATTTTAAGAAATAGTTATTACCTATAGGAATAGTTTTAAGGAATGGTCATATTTATAAGAACATGGATCAAGTCACTACTGAATAACATCTAATGAGCACATCCAATTTTTAAAAAATTATTTTCCTTTTTTTTGTCCTTTTGTTTTTGTTGGCTCAGTCTCTTATCTGTTTTTTCATCGTTAGAGGTTTTTTTCTGTTTACTTATTTATTGTTTACTTTTCGTTCTTATCTTTTTAACTTTTTTTTTTTTTATTTTTTTTTTTAGCTTTTCTAGGACCTCATTTTCATCTTTGTGGA
The DNA here is from genome assembly GCF_005190385.1 of Monodon monoceros. Lineage (NCBI taxonomy): Eukaryota > Metazoa > Chordata > Mammalia > Artiodactyla > Monodontidae > Monodon > Monodon monoceros. The sequence goes on along the minus strand of NW_021703778.1, from coordinate 147,513,516 downwards.
ACTGCTTCATGATATTCCTGGTTTCCAGAGATTGAGACTATTATAATGATGTTGCAATCTTCCTCTATTCATCTAAACCTGCTCCCACAAACAATGAATTAGCTCTCCAAAACTCTCCCAGTCATTTTTAAAGAGTTGTCTCCTACATACATTCACAACCACTCTTTTGTTACTCACAGTCCACGGTCCTAACTCTAGCCACTGTGTGCCTACATGAGGGCTATTTGGGTGGGGTGGGTAGGAGTTTAAGCAGGTGCTCCTGGGTGGGGCTTTTGGGAGGTTAGAAAAGGAAGGGGTAATGGTGCTTGTTAGATGAATGCTTCAGCTGTTAACTCCCATAAACTGACTGTTTTATTCTTTTATTGCCACAAATACCACCAGAGCGCAAAGAAAAGGTCAATGCTACTCCAAAAGAGAAAAAAAAATGTGGCTAGAAACTCCTTTAATCTCTTCACCTATTTACTTCAATGTCAACTATTAAGAAGGCTGAGAGGGAGAAAAATAGGAAAAGTTGTAGCTCTCGAAGTCTAGGTATCTCAAATGCCTCTCTAAAATCCACCCAGGTTTCCTGTGTCTTTGGGGAAGCCAGTGGAAAATAATCAGACTAGAAAGTAAAAAATATTTTGCCAATCTCAGCTTTTCAATAAATTTGAGACGAAAGAATTTTTTAAATCTACATAATATCTGCTGTACTGGTTTATACAGGAATGTATTTATACAGGAACAACAAAGCATTACTATCCTAGACCACTGGTTGAAACCTACCAATATTTATTAATGAAATGAACTCTTAACAAATGAATTATAGACACAGGTGAGAGAAAAAGCAGAGGGAAAAGGGGAGAAGAAAGGATAATAATGAAAAAAAAAGAAAAAAACCAGAAATGCTTATGAGTGCCAAGGAGATACTTGGAAATTAAAAGCAAAGCAAAAGAAAAAAAGGAATCAGAATGATTTGAAAGGCCATCAGGACTGTCAAAAACAAGAGCAAAGCAGTTCAAATACAAGCCATTCTGTGGTTTTGACTTTGGGCACATCAGCTCAGCTATGTTCTCTGGGTAGTGGATAGAATACATCCACATATTCCAATGGATTGACTAAATACACTAAGGAAATAAAGCTCCTCTAAACTTAAAGGGAACCATTGCCCCTGGCTAGATGACACAAGATTTAAACTGCTGGGTTCTCAGATAGACTTTAAACTGTCTCAGTAAGAATTCTACCATGCAACATGCATCAAAGTTGTTAAATTGTAATTAGTACAACGTAGGACTCAGAAATATACCCACAGAAGAAACCAATGCGCATCTAACCTTCATTGCTAGGGAAGAACTGGCTGAGAATGTGAAATTATTGAGACAGGGAATCACCTGCCCCCACTCACAGCAGTAAGAAACAGGTGTTGAATCAGAAAAATGGTTCTCACCCTAAAGAAAGCTGGCAAGTACCAGTAAGGAGAACTGGACAAGAGGTAGAATACGAAAAAAAAAGGTGAGGTATCCTCAAAGATATCAAAATTGAGGGGCAAAAAAAAATCTGCCTGACAGAGAACACATACAAAGAATAAAAAGCCTCCCAATGCAACTTTACAAAGTTTAGAATTCTGTGTTAAAAATACATGGACTAGAAATAGCTCAATTTATATGTGATGCATCTTGCCACTCAGAAAATAAAAAGTCAAGTTTAAAAAGCAAAATGAATCAGTTCTATCAAACAAAAGAAAATGAACAAAAAAACCCACATATGAATAAATCTGGGTGGAAACAGACCAAAAATGGCTAATAGAGAAGGCTTACATATAATGATAACCGGAAGTATACTACTTTGAAATTAGGGGAAAAAAAAAAGAAAGCAAGTAAGTAGGTTTGTGTTACAGTAAAAAGAGATATGCAGCATCTGAAAATCTGTAATAAATGTAAGTCAGCAGGTCTGGGAGACATGCATCTTGCTATTAACAGAACTGGCTTTAAAAACAAAAAAAATTACCAAAACCACTTACAATTATGTTTGAAAAATCATGAACAACTGAGGAGGTACGAGAGGATTAGAAAAAAAAAAAAAATGAGGCACCAATCTTCAAAAATTTAAGAAGTATGCTCCTGGCGATTACCGCCTGGTGAGTCTAACTTGAATCCCTAGTAAAATAATGGAACAAATATTAAAAGAAAAAAATCCATAAACATTTAGAGTTTAATGGGCTCATAAAGAATAGTAGTACAGAGACTGCTTATTTATTTTAAAATGTGCTTTATAATTTTGATATTTAGGACAAAATAACAAAAAGGGGGAATAGAGCAAATATATTTAATGTCTTTGGATTTTAGAGAAGCATTTGTGAAAACTTCATATAGTTTTTATTTTAAATTATATTTCCAAACAGGACTTAGCATCATGATATAATAAATAAAATATACCAACAAAAGCTGAACACAGTTAAAAGATGCAACTGTAGGATAAGATAAGAAGCAGTGAATCAAGTTGGGAAGTGATCGGGTACTGATTAAGCATTCTTTAGAATCTGTATTGATGTCTGGGAGGATGAATAATTAATTAATTATTTATTTAATTGGGTTGATTTGCATTTGTTGATGACAGTAAATGTGAAAAGACATGACTATAGATAAATGAATATCAAAATAACACCAGATACTGACAATGCAAAAAGGGAAATCAAAACAGTACTCAAGGGCTTCCCTGGTGGCGCCATGGTTGAGAGTCCGCCTGCCGCTGCAGGGGACACGGGTTCGTGCCCCGGTCAGGGAAGATCCCACATGCCACGGAGCGGCTGGGCCCGTGAGCCATGGCCGCTGAGCCTGCGCGTCCGGAGCCTGTGCTCCGCAACAGGAGAGGCCACAACAGTGAGGGGCCCGCATACCCCCCAAAAAAACAAAACAAAACAAAAAACAAAAAACAGTACTCAAAAGTATGAAGGAGACTAAATCTTCTGAGGGTAAACTATGTGTCCAAAAGTATCCCAAATATTTTACCTACTTTTGATCATTCCTTTCTCAGCATAACTCCATGTACGTATTACTATCCTCATTTGACAGATGTGGGAAGTGAGCCTGAGACGTAAGGGAACATGCCCAAGGTCTAACAGTTACTGGCAGAGTTCAAATTTGAACCCAGGTCTATCTGACTTCAAAGTCCTCATTCTTTCCACAAAACCATATCACCTGCTTGAACACTGAAATGTAATTTCTGGTGCGTGAAAAATGTTGAACCATAGGTATTCAAGGGAAGGGAGAAATGTAGAAAGAGATAATGGATTAAAAAGGAATCATCAGACAACAAGCAAAAAACTGTGACTTCACAATCTGACACCACCAGAAAAAGAACAGTTTACACGGTCTAAATGGCCCGAGCAGAAAGTTTCTTCTCTTTTCTCACTTAGCTGTGATGAGACTACTGTGGATTTGAGAGTGCTTCATTAACAGAAAGATAGGGACAAGGTAGAACATTGCAAAGGACAGTAAGAGTCGAAGAATTCAATATGTTTAAGGTTTGCAGAATAAAGCCAGAAAGCCTTTGCGTCACGTGAGCAGCGTCGAAATAAATAACCACTAAAGAGAGGTCTTGCTCGTCCACAGGTTATTTGCAACTTATGGCAATTCAAGCAATGGAGCTAGGTGGAATAGAATTAAAATGAGTAATGGGACATTAAGATTAGATTTCCATGTCAAAGACACTTCTTTGGAGTCAAATTCAGGCTATGAAACAGTACTTTAATCTTCTCCTTAAATAGGTTAGGTCAAGAGATATTTAGAGTGTAAGCTCTTTGAAGTCAACAGCCTTGGTTTTTGTTTGCCACAGAGAGCAGCTTGCACACTTAGGTACCTGCTAAATACAAAACACTATTACAGAGTTTTGAATTCTACCAACCAAACAACAAAACTTGTGTTACAAAACCATACTAATCAGTTACCAAATACTAGACAACACAGCCAGTGAGTCTTTTTTTCATTTCTTTGATTCATATAAACCATGTAAATCACTTTATCAAAAACAGTAGCTAAGAAAGTTATAATTCAAGCTTCCAAGCTTACCAGAAACTGTATCTACAAATGCCAAAATAAATATACTGGAGCTTTTTACTAAAGAACTAATAATTGCAAGTGATACACTTATAAATGAGAACATCTACATCACTCATATCAAAGCATCAAATCCTATCACTTCAGAAGATGTTAAAAAAAATCTGCACAGAAGAAAGCGACAGTTTATTTCACATACTGCTAACAAGAACAGAAAGAGGACAAATGCTGATCATTAAGAGACTGAGATAAATATTTTGCCTTTATTTTAAACGTAGCATCTGAGACACCAAATATGGCAGAGTTTCTAAGATTCATAAAACTGCAAATTACTACATATAAGAAAAGTCATCTGTTAAAAAACTCAAATACAGCCCAATACCCAATGTGAAAACATTTCCAATATTAAGCTACTGACAAGGGTATGTTTCATAAGATGTCTGAACAAATGAAAGGTTACTTGTGCACTATGATATTTCTTTCCTGGAATATTTTGGTCAGAACAATAGATATGCCCCTAAACTCTGTTCATCATTTAAATTCAACTGCCTCTATCACAGCATAATCACCATCAGAAAAAGAGGATTCATAAATTCCTGCAACCTCTACTCTTACATACTACATCCAAAAAGATCTCTGTGCATTCACTTTCACTTATTCTATTTTACATTATTAAACTGTTCAAAAAGCAGGTGCATGAAATATGTACTGTGAAACAGTTAAATGGCTTTTCATTTGGGGAATGGAGATAAAAATTTGAATGAAATCTCCAAACGATCCAGAACTTACCTGTTTGGTGCTTGATGACTGAAACTGTGCAGATACTGGACGCTATAAAAGACAGAAAAATGGAATAAAGCCTTATCTTTTCCTAACATGCCTGTATTTTCCAACTCCTACATCTATGGTGACAAAAATAATCTTCAAGCAGACAGCAAAAGCCAAAGCCCTATATTTTGCTCTCAAAAGATTAGAGCATTTATTATCGTTCACACTGCATTCTCCTGCAGTATAACCATTCCAGTTTCACCTTCTCACCACTGAGAACTCAATCCTACTGTCACGTACTGAAGATCCTGAAGTTAACTATTCTACCTGATAAAATGGTCTCACACAGTACATGTAATCTATAGCTTCTTTAGCCTTTAAGTAAGTGTCCTGTGGACTGCTCATGGATGAAGTCATGCCATTACCCACCAGTATGCAGAACAAACAGTGAATAGAGTCTCCACTACGTGCAAAGAGTCACCAGTAAAAGCTGACAGGCAAGCTAAGAAAAGGGATCAATTCATCCAAGATTGACATACAGCTACTCCTAGAGTGGAACTTGCAGAAACTGGTAATGATGCACAGAAACATTCGTAATCCTTTATACACAGTCCTGTGGCTCTTGCCACAGATACTGCAGAAAACAATTTGCAAAGGAATGCGATTGCCTAAATTCAGTTTTCCTAGTACGCCTAGGTTAACCCTCTACCAGCTTGGTGCTTTGTGACTACTTAGAGGGGTGGGATAGGGAGGGTGGGAGAGAGACGCAAGAGGGAGGAGATATGGGGATACATGTATATGTATAGCTGATTCACTGTTACAAAGCAGAAACTAATGCACCTTTGTAAAGCAATTTAAAAAAAAATTAAAGAAAACCCTTTGATCTGTGATGTACTGATCAAGTACAACCCTGTCGCCTGGTTTCACTTCTAATCTAAGATAATATCCCTTAAAATATAGTTCACCCTGTTCCACACCACAGCACTAACGCTAATAGGGAATAATTCTAAGGCAAGAGGTCACAGGCAACCAATAAACTGAATCCAGCTCAAGGACATGCTATGTTTCATCTGCAAAGTATTAGTTTTTAAATTGAACTCTTGTTGCCAGTATTTTAAAATAAGATTTCTGATTTCTCTTGACAGTAGGAAGATCTAACAACACTTGGCCCACACTCACGCATGGCAATGATCAGCCAGAGCACGTAAGTAAAAGAGCTGCCCTTTTGCTAGGAAGCATGCACTGCCCAGTTTACTGCAGTCACAGCACTCTTAGCTGTATCATACCTGGCCCTAGTTACCCTTTTACATTGTCTCTCTGAAGCCCCTAGAGGCATTTGAGTTTGTAAACCCTGTTCTAATGAAAAGTTATGTGAATAAATAATGGTACATAAGCTTAGCAAACAGAAGTAGCAGTAATCTACACGGGACCAGCAAGCAAAAGGAAGAGAAGTGGGAGGAAAAAAGGGAGAGGTGGAGGGCTAAAGTGGAGGTAGGGGGAACATAGGAGGGGCGAAGTAAGGGAAAGGGGAGGGACAGGGAGAAGCAGCAGCTGTTTCTGCCCTCAAAGGGCTTACAATCTAGCAGAGGAGTACTGGACAATTTAAAGGCAACAAGTCAATGAATGCAAAACAATGCAATAAAGAACCAGTAAATAATGCTGCAATGAAAAGAAAAGGTCATGACAGAGTGGAATGGATTTAATAAGAAACGATCTCCAAACTTCTGAGCAGGTGAGGTAATCAATCCAGATGGGAAGACAGGAGGAAAGTGGACCTTTTAGATAGGAAGAAACGTAAGAGGCAAAGAAACACAAGTGGAAACTAGCCAGGTCTAGATGGGCGGGGACTGATCCGATGATGGAATAGGTAGGCAGAATGATGAGCTGATTGGTTTAACTGGAAAATGCAGAGTACACAGACTGGAGCCACACTGGGTCAGATGATGTTTCAGACACCCATGCACAGCTTTCTGCAGGCATTTATCTCATTTAACTTCAATCTACACCTCATGATCATTGAGGGTCCCTGTGAAGAGACTCACATATAGAGAAGATATTATTTCAATAGAGCATCTTCTCTGCGAAGCTAGTCTGAAGATCAAAAAGAATGCAGCAGGGCTTCCCTGGTGGCGCAGTGGTTAAGAATCCGCCTGCCAAGGCAGGGGAGACAGGTTCGAGCCCTGGCCCGGGAAGATCCCACATGCCGCAGAGCAACTAAGCCCGTGAGCCACAGCTACTGAGCCTGCACTCTAGAGCCCACGAGCCGTAACTACTGAAGTCCGCGAGCAACAACTACTGAAGCCTATGTGCCTAGAGTCCATACTATGCAACAAGAGAAGCCACCACAATGAGAAGCCTGCACACCACCACGAAGAGTAGCCCCCACTCACTGCAACTAGAGAAAACCCACACGCAGCAACAAAGACCCAAGCAGCGAAAAATAAATAAATTAATTTTAAAAAAATACAGCAGAGTAATGATGAGGAATTTGTAGATTCCCTCTCTGTGCCTCGTTTATGAGCATATCAATTTGAGAAAACAGAAAGTGATTTTTAAAAAGAGAGAAAAAGAAAAAAGGAAAAGACAATGAAAAAAGAAGCCAAAAGAAAAGAAAGAAAAAAGCAGAGAGTAAGTTGGTTTGAAAGCATTAAAACCATAAGCTATTAGCTGTGGCTGAATATAACTGCCTCCTGTCTAGAATGGTCCCCCAATTCTCCGGCTGTAAGTGACCTTATAATCATAGCGCTTCTGCTCACTCCTTGACAACAGCTGCCACTTTGCAATAAGCTTCCTTGGGGCTTCCTGTTGCTGAATTTGCTTACCTGAGGTTTCTGGAAAGGGTTTCGCCTGGAAGACTCAAAGGTGGGATAAATTGGCCGGGTTGATGCCCGCTGGGCAGGATCTTGACATACAAACCCTGAATGGGGAATGGGAAATATTAAAGCCTGCCATTTTCTAAGAAATTAGCAGATTTAGCTGCACCTTTCCTTTAGATGGACAAACTCAGTTTCACTGTCATAAATGTTACAGAGATCCATCCTTGGGAGGTTTAGGCATGACTCTCCCATACACATACTCCACTTGAACTTCGAACCACCACAACTGCAGCAAACAAGTAAGGAATATATGCAGATAAACCAGCCTTCCTTGGGGAGCTGGGGAGCTGAAATGTGATACTGATGGAAGAAGAGATGTAGACTTCTGATGAACTTCAGAGTAAAAGTGCAAACCACCATTTAAAAACACACAGTGGTTAATAAAGACAAGTTATTTCAAAGTGGCTTCCTGGATGGTGAATGGAAGATAATGTTGTTTTTACCAGGAGAATCCAGAAGCAAGTGAGGGGTATTGTCCTGTTATAGGATCCACTTCTGGAACTGCTAAAGGTGGTCTATTGGCAACTTCCAAAATGGGCTTTGTAGATTACCCATTGCTTAAGAAATTAAGCTTCGGCCAATTTCACTTATTTCCTAAAAGGAAGCAAATTCTCATCTAAGGAGAACACGGTAGCAAAGTTTTACAGCATTTGCTGGTACGCCAAGTGTTAGTTCATTTCAAGTGTATTTTATCATGTCTTTTTAGAGTACTTAAAACAACAACTCCAAACCCAAAACATACCCACCTGGCTGCCCATCTCCATCTCAAAGTTCTGGCTTATCTACCCAGAAAGGGATTTCTTCCTTGGCTGCTTCAGTTATAACCACTACAGAAGAGCGCTGACACCAGTAGAGACTGCCTAGCAGAAACACAGCCAGTCTCCTTCGTAACAAAGCCTCTTCAGTGGGTTTCACTATCTCAGCTCAGAGAAAAATATATTTTCTCCAGATCTTTGCTTAATTCTCTTCCTCACCTCCTAATTCCTGTGCCCCAGGAATTAGGTCTCAGCCCTAGTTGTGGTTCAGCCTCAGGGCAGGATGGAGCCAGGGGGAATAGAAACGTATAAACACTTCCCTGAAAATATAATTTTTTAGTACAAAACATTTAGCATGGCTGAGAAACTGCCAGTTGGCAACACCTACAGAACCTGACAAAATGGACGCACTGCTTAACTTTTATATGAGTTTTCAGAAAACACTACTACTCACCTACAACAGTGAACATATCTGAAATCATACTGGCTTTAATCTTTAGGTCCAGAGGTGCATCACTAACAGAACAAAGAAAGAAAAGAGCAATCAATAATTTTATAGGTTAACAGAATAGCTGCCCCTAACAGGCCTTAATACAGCAAAGCTACCAAATGTCAATGAGGAGATACACATAAAGCACATCAAATCCATGGGGGAAAAAAAACATCTGGGCAAAAATTCTAGAAATAAAAGCCTGGCATCAAACTCATCCTCTGCAAGGCAGGCCCAGATCTAAGGCGCTTATCCCCTGACATGCAATCTTTTTATTCCAGAAGGTATTGTGCAATTCAAACTTTGCACAGGTCATAACACTGCTTCACTATCACTGTGGATTTGAGAGGTTCAGATTTTTAATATGCTCTTTTATGAGTGTGCCCATCGTTCAATTTTTTTTTTTTTTTACTGCTGTGATAGTCAAATCACATTCACATGCAAGAGAAGAAACTTGGGCTATCTCTGTACTTTTTTTAAGGCTTCATTTTCCATTCTAAATCCATCTTCTTAAGCTTGCAGGCTTGCAAATGAAGGCCAAAAAAAAAAAATACAAGTTATACCAAAATATCACCAAATGATGCAGCAGGAACCCACATGGAAACAGAAGCAACATGGTCCGAAAGCAGGGGGCATCCCTGTGGCAGTGATGCCATGCTGGCTTTGGAGCTGAGGTGCTCCTCCAGAAACCAGATTCCTCTGGCTGCTGACCCAATGCCTTATCCTGGGGCTCTCTAACATTGTATAATGTACATTGCTGGGAAACCTGCAAAACGTTGACTTAACCAAAGTGTAGCACAACATCTGAAGCATCTGTAGTATCCAGCTCTACACCTTACTACTGGGGTTAAGCCAAACTCCCACCCTACAAAGTAGTCAGTCTGTCTTTATTCGATTAGTTGGCATTTTCCCAAAATTTCTCATTGTTAAAAATACAGCAGCTGGGTGGTCTCTGTCATAAATCTCTTGGGTTTTCTAGCTGTTTAGAGAAGCACGGAGCTAACAGAAACTCTGGCTGTAGCCACAGATAGAAGCAGAATCTTCTCTGGTATTGAAAAATAACTTTCTTTCCTTCTTCTAAACAATAGATAGGTTAAAAAAATTTTTTTAAAGATTGTTTGAAGTCTTTAGGCTTTAATCTTGGATGGATAACACCAGGACGTGGACAGGATAAAAGGACCAGATATTATCTACACTACCCTAGGCCCAGCTCTATACCTTTATGGTATATGTGGATTAGAGTATGTATAAACTTTTGGTGGTGAAGGAAATTCAATATCTCATGTATTTCTTTACCCTTAGCAGAACACCTACAAAGCTTAAAAAAAGAGAGTGCGAGAGGAAGCACACTGGGGATAAAAATGAAAGAAGCATCCCTTAGAAGCCCAATAAGACAGTAAACAGAGATTGCAAATTGACTAGTAAGATAGGGGTCCATGGTTGCAATATGGACTCTGACAATATACCACACATCCCCCAAATTTAGAAATTCTAGTCATCTCAATCTAATATCCACGGGGAAAAAAAATCTCCTAGCGCCAAGAGAAATGACCAAAAAAAAAAAAAAAAAAAGTGTTTTAGAGCTGCTTATTGAAGGTTTGTCCTTTTCTAGTTGATGGAATAGACTACTTACCAGGCCAAAGAGGGAGAGAGATTCACTTCCAACAACCATGGCTTCAGAGTAGAATCTATGAGCACGTCAAAGCCATAGAGTTCTAGAAGTACAACATAACACAATACACAAGATCATTTTCCATGTCACAACCAAACAAAGATCTGGAAGGTTCAATCCAACCAACTCCCATCAAAGGCCTAGAAATTTGCTAAGTATCAAGAGGCAATAGAAGTAGAGAACTTTCAAGTCCAAGAGAAATCAAGTTCTAGGGATAATAAGAAAATAATGCTATAAAACTCCAGTTTCTATCATCCACTCTATTGACATTCCTGAGCTCTACACAGAAAGTGACCTGACTCTAAAAGTTAACCAGCATGATTCTGCTGCTGTCTAGAAGGGTAAAAAAAAAAAATGTTAGGAAAAGGAATGCAACAAGTGCATACAATATCAATGCTGCTTTGGGCTTGTTCTAGGTTGTTCTCCCCCACTACTTCCCCCACCACACTCTGAAAACAGGAAAATCTACAGAAGACACCTCTCTAGGATCTTCCCATCACACTTTCTTAAACCAAGACCCTACTTTTGCAACCTAGGTCAAGAAGACATCCAAGCATAAAACATATTTATTCTTTCCCCTCTATGCTTTCAATTCCTCTTTGAAGATAGAAAATAAAATACACTGGCCCAACACAGAAAGACAGAAGAGAAAGGAGAGAGCCAGTGGCAGCCAAGCAAGACTGTGACAAGCCATAAAGGAGGGAGCCAGAGATCAAATTTCCATGGCTTCTGGATTCTTTACTGATTCTTGTCCCCTAAGTCCCCAACTGTTACAAAGACCAAAGCCAGAACCATTAGCAGGCTCTTCTCCCAGAATGCAGGGATGAGAGGCTAACTTTGGAACCTCAGCTGGCAAACTTTACTCTCATTATTATTATTATTATATATTTTTTGGCTGCATTGGGTCTTTGTTGCTGTGCGCGGGCTTTCTCTAGTTGCAGTGAGCAGGGTCTACTCTTCCTTGCGGTGCATGGGCTTCTCACTGCAGTGGCTTCTCTTGCTGCGCAGCACGGGCTCTAGGCACGCGGGTTTCAGTAATTGCAGTAGGTGGGCTCTGTAGTTGCAGCACGTGGGTCCTAGAGCACGTGGGCTTCAGTAGGTGCAGCGCATGGGCTCATTAGCTGCAGCGTGCGGGCTCTAGAGAGTGTGGGCTTCAGTAGTTGTGGAGCGCGGGCTCAGTAGTTGTAGCTAGCAGGCTCTAAAGCGCAGGCTCGGTAGTTGTGGCGCACGGGCTTAGTTGCTCCATGGCATGTGGGATCTTCCCGGATCAGGGATCAAACCCATGTCCCCTGCATTGGCAGGTGGATTCTTAACCACTGAGCCACCAGTGAAGTCCCTCATTGTTATTATTAATGAGGCCCTCTTGGGGACTTCCCTGACGGTCCAGTGGTTAGGAATCCGCCTTCCAAAGCAGAGGACACAGGGTCGATCCCTGGCTGGGGAACTAAGATCCCACATGCTGCAGGGCAACTAAGCCCGCGTGCTGCAACTGCTGAGCCTGCATGCTCTGGAGCCCACGTGCCACAACTAGAGAGAAGCCCGCGTACTGCAACAAAAGATCCTGCAGGCCACAATAAAGATCCCACAACAGCCAAATAAATAAATATTAAAGAAGAAAAAAAAAATGAGGCCCTCTCCACAGCCCTCCTTAGTATACATACATCAAATACATCAGACTTTCAGAAGCCCCACTCATTCCCAAACATCCCACTCTGTGTCCCTCAGATAAACTGTTTACACACACCTTCTTCCCAAGAGAAAAGACTATAGCTTCCTTACAGTTCGACCAGACGTCATAAGCCACACAGCTCACAGCCATGGAACACAACCAGGTATTTTCCAGAAATGCACTTTGAAACACATTTCTTTACTTCAAGAAGGATTTTCCCATTTCTCAATCCTCTCAAAAACATAGAACAAATGTAGGCTTCTAAAAAGCTGGTGCCAAAGATTCTCTTCTAGAACATGAAGTCTGGTGTAATGGGAATCTAGAGACCTGGATCCTCCTTACCACACCAACTTTTATTCACTGTGGAGCGTGGGGGAATCATCTCTCTCTCTGATACTTTATTAGCTCCCTCTGGCTTCCCCTATTCTCTTTATTAATCACCATTTGTCAATCTCCATATGCTCAGCTAACTTATATCCAGAATTCCTATTTAGGCAATATAGATTCAGGTAGACATTCATATTCAAATTCTCTCTCAGGTAAAGTTTGCATGAAGGAGTTGGTTTCCATAGTACTTATTTAGGATTCCATTTAATTTGCAAAAATAATCACAAACTATGAGAGTCTGAGATAGGATTCACCTTCATGTAACCACACAAAAATCATATACTATCTATACTTTAAAGGCGTAAAGAAAAGAAAGCTCCTTTACCTATCTTATTTTTGGTAGCACATTCATGGCTTTTATAGCTGGTACATTCTCGTAACCTGATCTTCAGTCATCCCATGGTATATTACCCCCTTTCTATGATACAGCACCAGTAAAGGCATTTAAAAGGAAAAACCTAATTACAAAAACTACAAATCCATGTTAGAATTACACAAGCAGAGAAAGTATAATGAGTCTGATTCAAGAAAAATAACATTCTCTTCAGTTTTTAAAAGCTAAAGCACAGGATTCAATTATTTCATAAAGTGGTAATATTAATAATAATAGCGTAAGGAATGGGGTGAGAATAATGACTGGTGCACATATTGATCAGATTTGCAGAATCAGCCACAAATGAACACAAATTGAAATCAGAAAAACGATCAATAAGACCCATTATTTAAGCACCTCACAATAAGCAACCAACACATTTACTTTACTGTCTCCCCAGTTAAGAGGCAGATTCCAAGAATCTAAGCTGAAAGGCTGAGAACCAATAATGTGGAAAGTAAGGGGAAAGGAAAACACAAAAACAAAAAAACAACCCAAAGAGAGAAAACACCCTTTACAGTGCAACTTAATCTTCACTCAGGTGAATAAATCCCACCAGGGCTAAACGATCTCAAAATCAGCTTTGAATCTAACTAATATCTGTACATGCGCCAGGCTTGGATCTACCATCACTTGAGGGTGGGGTATGTGATAGCACTGCAACACAGCGCAAAGCCCAGCTCACCTGAGAGGCGGGAACGGGGGGAGAGGACTGTGGTGAAAAAGAGAGCATTTGTATCAGGTTTATCTCTTACAACAATCAACTCAGCTTAATCAAAAGCATTTGGGTCCTTGGCAGGCTACTAGAGTCCTTACAATGACCCTTTTAACTTACGATTGGTCTTTTCTGAGGACATTAAAGATTTTAAATGGTAAAAAGTATCAATAGGTTGTACTGAGAATATTAAATTTCCTCACCTTTTAATGTTGTGTGTTTTAGCAGCAGTGTCTACAATTTCAAAAATTCAGTATCCAGGATGAGATACACCAGTGTTCCTGTCGTTAAAAGGTGTAGGCAAGCTAGGCTTTTCCAGTTCTGAGAGCTACTTTCTTTGTTCCTCTGCATTGTCTTCATCGTGACAGAAAAGCAAGTGTTTTTAAAGGACTGTTGCTACCACCTTATTCAACAATGTTTCCTCAAGAAAATTTTCCTTGGTGAGATATATTTCCTTCAGCCCCCAGCCAAATCAAAACAAACTTGAAAATGTGACTAGTGAATGGTTAAGAAGCCTGACTCCACCTCATATTTTACATTAGCGCCCTTACCCCCCTATTTCTTTCAAGCAGCGTTTTTTTTTTTTTTTAATTTATTTTATTTTTGGCTGCGTTGGGTCTTCGTTGCTGCGCACGAGCTTTCTCTAGTTGCGTTGAGCAGGGGCTACTCTTCGCTGTGGTGCGCGGGCTTCTCATTGTGGTGGCCTCTCCCGTTGTGGAGCATGGGCTCTAGGTGCACAGACTTCAGTAGTTGTGGCTCGCGGGCTCTAGAGCACAGGCTCAGTTGCTGTGGCGCACGGACTTAGTTGCTCCGCGGCACGTGGGATCCTCCCGGACCAGGGCTCGAACCTATGTCCCCTGCACTGGTAGGCGGATTCTTAACCACTGCGCCACCAGGGAAGCCCTCAAGCAGCCTCTTGAAAAAGCAATCTAACTTTCTTAACGCTTACTGACTCCCTGGCCCATAACAATTTGCTTCTGCTGCCACTCTTTAATAACTGACTATTCTCACTGTGATCCCCAAAGACCACCTTGCTGCTTTAAGTCCAAGTATCTGAAACTGTTGACAATCCTTACTTATTGTAACTTCCCTCTCCCTTGGTTCCAGGACACTGCTCTCTTCTGACTGTCCTCCTCCTTTCTCTCCTTCTTTCATTCCTTCTCTTCTGCCCAGCTAGTCACTGGTAGGCTTGCTCAGGGTAGCATCCTCGGGTCTCTTTCCTTCTCAGTTCTACTTCTCTTCTTGGGTGATCTCGTGTATTCTCATGGCTGCAATTAACATTATGAGGATGACATTCGAATCTGTATCTTTAGTCAAGTGTCTCCTGGACACCAAATCCATAATTCCAAATGCCTTGCAGACATCTTCACTAGGATATCCCACAGGACTTAACACTCAACAAAACACAGCTCGTTATCTTCTCCCAAAACCTGTCTGGCTTCCCATTATTCTTCATCTTTGAAAACCCCAAGCGCTCGTCTCCAAAGCTAGAAACACTCTCTTTACCACCTCCCCAATCCATCACGTTACCAGATCTCTTTCTCTCTTTGTTTCTCTTTAATCCAGCCTTTCTTCTATATTCCCTTTTGAGGTAAAATTTATATATTTAATGAAATGGACAGACCTTAAGTGTACTTTTGGTGAGTCTTGATACATCCATGTAACCCACACTCATATCAACACACACAGAACATTTCTATCACCCCAGAAAGATCCCTCGTGCCCCTTCCTGGCAAATACCCTGCTCCCTGCCGCCACACCCCCAGACAACTATTATTCTTATTTCTTATCCCGTAGATCATTTTTGCCTATGCTAGAGTTTCATATAAATGGAAGCATACACTCTTTTGAGTCTGGCTTCTCTCATTTAGCATGTTTTTGAGGTTCATCCATCTACCATTATTTTTTGTTTAAAGATAGGTTTACTGAGGTATAATTTACATAAAGTTTACCCTTCTAAATTATAAAGTTTGATGAGTTTTAACAAATGTATAGTTATTTAACTGCCACCACAGTCAATATGCAGAACAATTCTATCACAAGTATTCCCTTTGTCACTCTGCAGTCAGTCCTCACTCCCCATCCACCAGCAATCACTGATCTGACTTTTGCCCTTTCCAGAAAGTCAAATCAATGGAATCACACAGTATGTAGCCTTCTGAGAGTGGCTTCTTTCACTTAGCATTGTGCGTTTGAGATTTATCTATGTCGTCACACATATCAGTAGTGTAATTCATTCCTTTTACGGCTCAGTAGTATTCCATTTTATGGACGACAATTTGCTTATCTGTTCAACAGCTGATAGACATTTGGGCTGGTTCCAATGTTAGGCGATTATGAATAACACTGCTATAAACATTCGTGTAAAGGTATTTGTGTGAACGTATGGTTTCATTTTTCTTGGGTCAATGCCTATGAGTGGGAGTGCTGGGTCACATGACTAAGTGTATATTATCACTGGGTACCTCCTACCACCAAATCATTTCCCTAGCACTAGTCTCTCCCCACTGTAGTCCATTCTCCATGTGGCCATCAGAATTATCTTTCTTTCTTTTTTTTTTTTTTTTGGGGGGGGGGGTATGTGGGCCTCTCACTGCTGTGGCCTCTCCCGTTGCGGAGCACAGGCTCCGGACGCGCAGGCTCAGCAGCCATGGCTCACGGGCCCAGCCGCTCCGCGGCATGTGGGATCTTCCCGGACCGGGGCATGAACCCGTGTCCCCTGCATCGGCAGGCAGACTCTCAACCACTGCGCCACCAGAGGAGCCCAGAATTACCTTTCTAAGACACACACCTGTCAGATAGAGAGACAGGCAGTGAATTGGCCCAGCAACAGACGCTGATGTCAGGTTGGTTCCTGGAGGATTTTAAATTAGTCACTTCTAATAATGTTGTACAGTATTCCCTGTGTTATAATTCTGTCACACCAAGCTTTGGGTCAAGTCATGATAAAAGTTAAAGGAAAAATAATAATCCTGTTGTTCCACTGCTCAAACAACTCTGATGGCTGTTTACTGTCTGCAGGATAAATTTAACCGTGCCAGTCCTTTACAATCGGTCCCCAAACTACTTCCATAACCTTATCACTCGTCACCTCATCCAACTCAGGCTACATCTAGTCACACTGAACTTTCCATTTCAGAACATGCCACATTCTGTCATGACGCTGTATTTTGCATGTCATATTCCCTCTGTTAGGAATGGCTTTCCCTGGCTCCTCTAGGCATAGCTGGTAACTCCTGGTGTATTCCAAGAGCACCTGAGTCACTGTGCTACTTGTGTTGTCCTGTGTCATTTCATGTCTGGTTCTCCCCACTACCTGAGGACAGGGGCCATGTCTCGTGCACTGCTCTATAGCGAACAGTCTGCACTATACAAAGCACATAGGAAGCAATCAAGAAAATACTGATAGAAAAAAAAAAAAGGGAGAAGAAAAAAATTTTTTTAATTAAAAAAATTTTTAATGTAAAACACTACAATTTTTGAGAAAGACAAAATAATTTGCAGCTACTTCCCAAAAATGACCTTAACTGCAAGACTCATAATAAACTTAATGCTCATAATAAAGCCACCAATCATCAAGAAAATAAGAGAAATTCTCATTAAGATTTTTATATATTAAGACATATTAAGGAAAAACTTAATAAAAGATGGTCTAGAAAGGGAGGAAAGAAGATTTGATAGGGAAATAACAATGCATCCAAGTCCTAAGAGATTACTAAACATGTCACACCACTAGTTTTGGAATCAACCCACTAACCCGCCCCAGAAATAAAGTCCCAGCTGAAGCTGTAATCCCTGAAATTGGAAAGTGCTGACATTAGCCAGATCTTGCTGTCAGTCAAATGCTATTGTATAAAGGAAATTCTTTTCACCTTGGCTGTGGATTGGAGTTGAAAACCTAAGGAGGAAGTCTTTATCTGGGGTCCAGAAGGAAAATTTGGGAAAAAAAACAGACCAAAATCCCACAGGAAAATGAACTAAATAAAAGAAAAAGCCCAGAGCCAATTTGTTAACTAGTCCAATAAATCAATATGGTATCTGGCTACCATATGCAAAGGTAGATTTGAGAGGAATATCTAGAACTAGGTACTGCTGATTAGAGCAGAAAGAGTGCCCTTTTTTAGGCCTGATCTGCTAAAAAGGATGACATCATTTTTCCTGAGATCTAGTTACAGGAGAGCAGAAGGAGAATCCAGGATATGGAGCATGCCAAAAATGGCTGGACACATCAGAACTTGTCTTTACGTGGGTGGAAAATGAGCCAGAGAGACCTGGCTCTCACACTTGGCTTTGCCATTTATTAACAGCATGACCTGGGACAAATGATTTAACCTCTCTGAATCTTTTTTCCTCGTCTATAAAACATGAGTACTAAACACCAACAAAACTCTTAAGAGGACTAAAGGAAATAACCAATGAAGTGTGCCTGACAAACAGTAGGTACTTTCTTCTAAGTCCCTTCTACAGTAAACTTCCCATCTAAACAGGAGCATGAGATAAGCCAGAAAAGAAAATTATCTCAAAAAGTGAACTGTTTGATGACTTTCATTATTCTTCTTGTTGGTCAAGTAGTTTCCATTATAAAATGTATGCTGCCTACTTCCATTCCTCCAACAAATATTTACGGACACTCCCACTTTAAGGATGTCAGCTTACCCTGTGAAATGGTCTTAAACAATACCAATAAAAGGCCAAACCAGCAACCATCCAACATAACACGGTATACTGAGCACGGTTTGTCCTGAACAAAGATGTCACTGGTCTTACCTAAACAAGGCCAGTCTGATCAAGTCTACAAGTGGCAGGACAGCTGGTTCATATGCTCTCAGGCTAGAGAGGACCATGGTCATAGCCTGTCACTTCAGCCATCCTCACACACATAGATGAAACCACTGTCAGCAGCAGCATCTTTAAAGGATAGCTAACATCCTGTTTGGGGCTGTTTTTCTCCAACTGTTCAAAAAAAAAAAAAAAAAAAAGCTGCTCTCATAGCCAGTAATCTCACAGCACCAATTTCCTAAGCAACCCTATTTATAGGGTTGCTGTTTAAGCATATATTTCACATGGTACCACATTTTCAGAATTCTAAAGGCAGTAAAAATTAGACTGTCAAAAGTCTGTTTTATTGGGAGAGGCATCAAAAGTTCTACTGATCAAGAGTCTTATGACCAAGATGACTTGATTGCCAAGACCCATCTTCTGACCCCCTTTCTCCAAGCTGAGTCTCTTACATCTGAGTTCTCCCACTCACTAGCTCTAGAACCTGAGGCAAGGGTCTTAATTTCTCAGGGCCTCAGTTTCTTTATATGGATTAATTATTCTCTGAGGTCCTTTCCGGATGTACAAATCTATTAAAAAGCATCAAATGGCTAAGTTTCTGGTCGTTTGTGAGGGTTCCTAAGCCTACATTTAAATGCTATTAATACAATGCAGGTATCTGTATATATCATCCCATGTAAAATTTGGTTTGAGAGGAACAAACTCATAATCTACACCCTGAACACAGCAGGCACTGAGAAAAGTTGACTACATAAATAAACAAAGGAATGGGAATATTGACCGTACCTGGAAACAAAAGCTGGACACTACAGGTGGGCGGGTGGGAAAGAAATCATAGGCCAGAAACACTTAGATACGAATGGAATGCTTCTGGCAAAGATCCATATAATGTGGAAAGGCAGAAACAACAACCAAAAGAATATAGTGAACCCCATCACCAGACTATTAGCTTCCTCTAAAACACCAATGCTCTGTTCAAGCCAAATTCTTCTGGGAAGCTCTCAATTCCTGTTTACTCTAAAACAAATGAAAAACAAAAGAAAAAACCCAGATTATTCCTTGTAACTTAAACCCCAGGGGAGGTTGGGAACCAGTGGGAGGCAAAGAGATTCACACAAATAGACACACGTATACAAAATCATTTCTGATGGGGGGAAGTTAATGAAGCACACAAAATCCCAGGGCTGACAGGAAGTGGAATTAGAACCACAAAAGCCAAGAAGATAGTCAACAGTTTAAAAAACTCCAGATGCACTCAGTTTATTAAAACTGAACACAAGCAGGGAGGGGGCTGGAGACCCATGGCTGATGAAATAGTCTTAGGCGGCATTTCACTGAGTCAGAGAAAGTCACTGCTTCTCTCACATCAGAACTTCTAATGCCATTAAGGTCAAGAAATTCTTAAGCTTCCAAAAGGCAATCTGGTAATGAAATAAAATAGAAAAGGAAACATTCAGAAGAGCTTGTGATGATTTCCAGAACAGAGATTTTTACACTAAGAGCTACTAGAAATTTACTCTCACAGAAGAGCCAAGTAGATGTAGAAAAGAAATGTTTAATTTTTTTTTAATCTAATAAGGTTTTTGCAGTTGGAGTCATATTTCCCACATCCCCTCCTCAAAAAGTCTGCAATAATTCTAAGAGCCCCTGGCCCTTACCACACCAGATCCATTGGGAAGCCTACTGTCAGGCCACCAAAAGGCAATTAAATCAAGACCAATCATTCATTCAACAAACATTTCCCGGACATCCTTCAATAGCAAAAAACGCTGCTACGCACAGAAGGCGCAAAAACAAGGGAGACGCTGTTGCTGTCTTCAAGGAGCTTCCAGTCCAGTGGGGGAGACAGACACGTAAACAGGAACTAAAGGACATGCAGGCGTCGCTGGAGACTGAACAGAGTGCTGGGGTCGAGGTGGCTAACTCTGATGGGAAGACTTAGGGAAAACGTCACCGAAGAAGTGATACTTGACTTTATCTTGAAAAGATGTCAGTTATCTTTTAGGTAAAGTAACATGGGAAAGATATTTCAGGCACAGGATAAAGCAGGTGCAAAGGCAAAGGGTTAGGAAAAGAGATGATAAAAGGTTTGGTTCGGCAGAAACAGGGTGAGAGTGGAAGGGGAGACACCAATGACTACTAAGAATTCAAGACGATAAGCTCAGTGACTACCGGTAGGAAGAGAACATAATGGAACAAGTACAGAACAGCAGGAGAGAGGAGACGCAACAGGGCACTTTGTTAGGCAAGCGTTCCTGGAGGAGACGTCAAGCTGAGTCTCAGAATATAAAGAGGAGTGTGTAGGGCAGACAGGGGCAGAGTCTAGCTGGACTGCAGGACCTACAGAGAGGCACAAAGGCATGGAGTCCTCAGTGGCACCACTGGATTCTAAGGTGTAGGAGGGGAAATGGAATTCTAGAAAAGTCAGCTGGGGTCAGATCCTTGGAAGCTCTGAAGTCCTATCAAGTATCTATTTACAAGTTAAGCCTAGGGAGCCATTTAAGGGTTTTAGAAGACATGAACATATTTGCATTTTAAGAAGATATACACATATCATAACCTCTTCTTTGCCTGTATAATTTTAGGTCCTGGTTTATCTACCATCTTCTATTCAGAGTCTCAACACTTCCCTTTGTTTAGTGCCCCTCAAGTACAAGCTGTTATGATAATCGATTAAAGAGATCAAGAATTATAATGTCTAATTATAAAAATAATTAAAAAAAAACTTTTTATGGAGTACAAATAGTGCTTTGCGTACGTCATCTCATTTGCCCTTCAAGGTACACTTAGAAGGCAGGAACCATCATTACTGCCATTTTATAGTTGAGGAAACAGGATTAGAGTAACTTGCTGAAAATCAGAAAACTAATAAGGGGTACAAATGGGTCTCAAACTAAGTCTGTCAGGCTCTACAGCCCATGTTCTTTACTTCTCTGTTACGCTGTCTCCTACTGTATTCCTTTAATTACCCCCCCATCAATGACCCTACTGTGTTTTACTAACACAGCCTGCCACCTGCTGAAAGCCTGTGTGACTGCACAGACATGCATACCAGCAATCACTAAGGACTCACATCCACACAGACAGCAAACGGGGGCAGGCACCCTCGGTGCTACAGTCACAACTAGCCGGTCAGTGAGCAACAGGCTTCCTGGTCCAGTAGTTGTGATCTGCTTCTTACTCCTTCTCTGTGCAAATAGGGAATTAGGGGTGGGAGAGAAGAGAAGGGGAGGAGGAAGAGGAAGGGAAGAAAGAAGGGGTGGGGGTGGGGAACCCACCAGAAAGAAGACTAAAACAAAAAGGAGGAGCCATTGGAAAATGGGAGAAAGCACATACTGGTACCAGCCAGAGCTTCTTGGAACAGTTCCCAGTCTGGCTGCCAAAGAGCTCTGGAATATATTTGTTAGAGCTGGATTCCTGTACAGTCCGTTGCAGACTTTTTCTGATTGCGCTCTGACAACGAGACCCACACTTTAGTTACAATCCCTGCTTCCCACACCGAAAGCTAGCTAGTCCTCAGGGGACCTCCAACTAAGTTCACCACCGGCCTCTTCATACGCTACGTGAGTTTAGAAAGAAATAAAAGTCCACCACATACCTTTTACTCTTGTAGAATCACTAAGCCTCTCTACCCCAGTATCCCATCCCAATTTCCCAAGCCCCTTTTCACAAAATATGTTAAGCTTCTTGAGTCTCCTTACCAAAACAACTGCTGCGATGAGGAACAAAAGTTTTACAGGCTGTGGCAATAGCTAGTTCAGCAGAGATTATAGTCTTAATGATCAGGTCTTCTACATGGGCCATCAATGCTACAAAAGAAAAAAAAACACTATAATGCATGAATTAGGACTGGATTCCAGAACACAATATAATTATAACAGCACACGTGCTCATTCAAAGAAGTCTCCATGTGGCAGTCTTGCAAATGGGTGCTCCAGGAGAAGGCATGTCTGTGAACAGAGGGACACAGGCAAGAATGGAGGTGCTGGGGGATGTGCTCAAGTGGTCTCCTATGACAAGAGATAGACACAGACTGGAAAAGGAGCCTTCCCCGCTTCTCACTCTCCTCCTCTCACCCTTCCCTTTGTGGACTGAGATAGGCCTTTCGGCACACTGCTTCCCATTCTGCTCAAGGCTCAGCGACAGTGTCCATTTTGATTCCAAGCCTTTGTACTCAAACTTGACACTGTCCATTCTCCAATTCATCAACAGGAATGAAAGAGATTGCCTTAGGAAAATGTGAACTCAGGGCCAATATGGAGAAAGACAATTTGTTATGTAAAAAGCTGACCGTATTTTAGTGAGCAGTTCAACATTCAAGAAAGATAAATTCCCTAAAAACTAAAGGAAAAAGTTGTCTTCCAAACTAGAAACAAGAGAAGGGATTTGGGGAGCCATGGTAAGTAAGCCTGTTGTTCTCCATCTTGTAAAGGGCAGGAAAAGTTAACACCAAGAACAATGATCCCATCAGACATCTCAGCAACACTATTAGAATTCGAGAGAATGACTCCTGGTTAGAGATAATAGTACAGTTATACGAAGAAGAGAAGTCAAAAAGGAAAAAGCCCTGGTACTCACCAGTTGTATCTTTGCCTTCCTGTTTCAGATACCTAAGCATAGCACTCATGCTCCATTTGTTCCCATAATCCTCCACTTCCGGATCATCACAACTAAAACAAATTCATG
The DNA here is from genome assembly GCF_005190385.1 of Monodon monoceros. Classification (NCBI taxonomy): domain Eukaryota; kingdom Metazoa; phylum Chordata; class Mammalia; order Artiodactyla; family Monodontidae; genus Monodon; species Monodon monoceros. The sequence goes on along the minus strand of NW_021703778.1, from coordinate 147,490,312 downwards.
GATCAATGTCACATATGCAACTAGGCCTGGCTCTAGAAACAAGATTTTTTACAAATAGCCTTCTTTCCTTATCGGTCTTTAGAAAAATATTCCCTTTGCTGACTTCCACTCACCCACTTTTTCTTGGTCCTTTTTGTCATATATGCCTATGTACCAGTTTCTTCCATTGAAATGAAAATGCATATAACTTGCCTTAATGAGGTGGGTAGGGGAAAGGAAGGCAAATTCCTCCTTAACCAAACAATTATGCATCATGAACCAGTAGAAGAAATTTGTGAAAGAATGTAAACAAATTTAAGAATGGTTACAAAATATTAACACATTGAAATGCTTGGGGATACTAACCTTGTCTTTGAGGTAAATGTCACATGAGCCCACAAACCGGCCTCTAATGCCATTTTCAGACCAGAACTGAGTCTAGATGGGCTAGTAAGCTAATCTAGCGCAGCATTTTAATGAGTTAACCCTGGACAGAACTGTGCTGGCATCTGAAGTAAGCTCCCTTCTATCTATAGTGATAGACACAGCTTTTTTGGATACCTTTTGAGGTATCACCCAAGGGAGAATGCACTAGAGCAACAACAGAAGTAATGAAGTACACCACCGCTACAGCAACAAAGTGGCAAACAGGGCACATTCCCAGATTGTTGGAAGGGTCTTACAATCTGAAACCTGTATTTTACAGTTGCCCCCTTATTCCCTATCACCACCCCGCAACCCACCAGCTGCATCTTTGCTCATCTTCCAAAGTGCAAGATATTGCATCTTCAACCAATTCCTAACACCGGTCACAGGACACTCAATGAAATCTATAGAGCTTCGGCAACTATGCCATCACTTCCAGATTCCTTTCTTTTTTTCCTTGGACCTTCTAGGCACCTATTTTTAGTCTGAGTAGAAAGTAACTGTTTGGGTTTCTTTTTTATTTTTCCAGTTTCTGGCAAAATTATCAGGATGAAAGAAAACACAGCAGAAAGAATATTTCCACACAGCTGGGCTGGTACTCCGTTCCACTGAATCTTTTTCTGAGATGGCCTCATTTCTTTTTTTATTTAATTTATTCCTAACGTTTTTTCCCCCGATCATAAAAGTGTTTCTTTTAAAAAAACTTAGGAAATAACATAAAAGTACAGAGAAGAAGACAGACATCCCCCACCCAAAATCCCATCCATTATAGTTAAGGACTGTTAACATTTTAAGATATATCCTTCTAGTTTTCTTCTCTCTCCCACACCCCCTCGGGGGGGAAAGAACAGCTTTAGTTATCTTACATATTCAAAAAAGAAATTAAATTGCATGTACTGTGTGGCAACTTGCTTTTTCCACCTGACAATGTACAGTGATGCACATTCTTGTTTCTAATCTTGTGTATTAAGTCCTTTATTTCTTAAGGTTAAGCTCCTAGAAACAGAATTACTGGGTCAAAGGGCACAAAGCATTTTTGAAGCTTTTGATACATTTTGCCAAGTGCTGAAATGACCTAATTTCTTGACTTCGAAAAAGTTCCATATGCCTATAAAATTCCTACCTCTAAGTCAAGTGAGGGAACTTGACAATGAGGCAGACGAAACTTGGGAAGGAAGGCATATTTTGGTGGAGAAAGGGGACATTGTAGGTGGGCAAGCAATAGAGAAGCTGTAGCAGGTAAGCCTCAGAACTACATGAAATGACTCCAATAGCTCTAAGTTACATGGATATGAGCATAAAGTTTTCCTCCAGTGCAACAAGTTAACTTTGCACTTCTCCAATGTCTGCCTCGGAGACCGACTTCCCTGGCTCCTGGCTCAGGCGCAGCCAGTACCTGACATAGTCTCCACTCTTCTTATTCACACTGTAATTGGTCAGGTGCATGAACTGGTTCCGAATATTCTTGGTTCCTTGGTCATATCGTACGGTGGCAAACCTGATAGAAAAGACACAGGTTAAATGTCAGGAACAGGGCTTCGATAAAATACAGGATCAATGAGATATTAATACAGGGAGGTGGCATCCTCCTCAAATACTGAGTGCTTATTAAGTGCCAACCCCCACGCTAAGTGTTTCATGTACAATATCACATTTAATTCAATCATTAAAGCAATTCTCTGAAGGAGGTACCATTATGTCTAATTTTTAAAACAGATATGAACATTAAAATATGATCTGGAAGGTTAAGTAACATGCCCCAAATCACACTGACTCCAAAACCCATGTTCTTAACCATGAGATGCTGCTTTTTTGATACAGAACCTTAGACGGATAGGAAAGATGAAAAATGAAAACAAAGTTATTCACAGTCAAGGAAACTGTGTATAGGATGCTGTGGATGATGGGACATTAGCCTGTCAAGAAACACCTGAGTGTCTACACAGTGCCTGGTACTAAAGCATTCTATGGAAAATATTATGCAAAAAGAAAAAAAGGACAGCATAATAAAGACTTAGAACTCACATCCATAGGAAAAAACAGAACTGATCTATAAAATTAAGAGAACAATAATGGCAGCATTAACAGCATACAAAGCCTAAGTCTGCAGAACGGCATAAATACGAGCGTAGAGTGGATTAATTCCTGAATTTGGACTGACGGCAAAAAGAGGGATTAAACACGGAGCCCACTGAAAACAGAGCAGCAATTTGATATCCTGGACTGTTGTCAAAAGAAGACCAAAGTATAAAATATATGTGCCTCTGAAGGAAGTAGCCGAGGAAAGAGAAAACTTTCCAGTGATGCTCAGCATCAACAAAAGTACACTCGAGTCGAACGGTTATGGTAAATATCACCCCCTGTTTACATACCACTCTAACCGTATCACCCTTCACTAAAGTGGTTTTCCCCAGAGGCACGACCAAGTGTGTGAAAAAAAATCCTGGAAGGCCACAAGTTTATTTTCACATGATTTACAAATTATTTACATGTGCTTACTCAGACTATGAAGTCAACGTGAATTTTTACCACATTGAAGGGCAGCATTTAAAATTTTTCTTCTCCTCTATTTCTTCTCACTCACCCACTATCTCTGCTCCCTAATTCCCTGTACTAGAAATCTACAAGAGCCAAAGAAAGAAGAGTGGAAAAAGGAAAAATAAAAAAAACAAACCAAAAAAGAACCCCCAAAACTAAAACAAACAAACATGAGGCCAGGAAGAAGGATGTGGACAAAGAGAAAATGTTGACCAGGCATGTATGGCTAAGGGGCAAGAGTCTGATGAGCATTACGTCTATGCATGAGAAGGACCTCAGATTTTCCAGAAACTTCCGGCAGTTATCACTTAACTTCACCCATGTCACTCCGTGGTGGGTAAACCTTACCTATACATCCCAATCTTCCTTCGTCAGAGATCCTCCAAACAAGCGGGAAATAGTCATTCTCTGAATTCTTGTGAAATGCGAAGGGGGCCCAGGCAGGCCTCACAGAGGCTGCCTGCCTCAACCAGACATTACCTCACAGTGACATACCACCTGCCATCTCTCCCCCAAAATAATGATTTAGAGGGAGGGAAAAGGTTCTGCTGCAGAGAAAGAGGTTTTTCTTCTCTTTTAAATACAAGTACCTGATCTAATTTGGTCAACATGAAAAGACTGGCAAAGGCCTGGCAGTTAACTGTAAACTGGTACCCAACACATCTGTCATTCTTATCCTCCTTTTTTCAATAGGACTGCATCTCTAAAAAAAATAAATTTTCTTCTTCCTAGTCTTCCTTTTAGCTGGGACATTTATATTCTGAAACTCAGGAAGGACAAGATCATTAATGTTACAGTTCTTGTAAGTACAAGAAGAAGTAAGAATTAGAGAAAACAGAAACAAAAAACTAAGCTCAGTGGAAAAGTTACCCAAAAGGGCAAAAGTGCTACACTCTTTATTTCAGTCAGCTGAACAAGGAATGCAGAAGACCATGTAGAGGAAAGGCAGGTGTATATGCTCATCTTTCCTCCTAACCCAGGAAGAGCTTATGGTTCTCACTAAAATCTGGATTAAACAAACCACACTCAGCTCTGATCACCATTTTCCAACATTTTCTTCTTATTTTCTAGATCAGAGGTCCCATTAGTCTTAGATCTGGCCTACTAATCAAGTTCTGATTAACCGACAAAGGTTGTTTTTTGTTTTTAAACTTGAATAACTTGGCCAGCATTTAAAATTCAGACCTTCCTTCCTGAAGCCCAGAGGCAGCCAGGGCCCATGTGAGGAAGATGGTGGACAGGACGGGAAGGCAGCCCAGAGGCAGTACAAGGAGGTTATCTAAGCAGGGTGGTGCCCCACAAGGGTCAAAGTCCACACAAGGAGGGCATCTGAATGGGGTAGTGACAGGGAGGTTGGGAGACTGGCTACATACAAGGGAACTGAGTAAATAAATATGTTGAAGATAATAGAAGTCAGATTTCTCACTGTTGGAAAAAAGATAAAAAATATGGAAAGGGAAAAAGCTAGAATGAATACTGTAGTTTTGAGCTAGAATTGGAGGTATTTGTATGAACTCCTGATTTTCAATATAGAGATACAGAAATAAATATAGATGTAAATGTGTATGTATGTGTACATGTACGTATATCTATACACGTATTTCCTAGGTATGTCCATTGCAAGGACCTGATAGCAGAGACACCCCAGAGCAATGAGCATATCTAGCACCTGGATCTGTATGTCTAAATACTATCCTCCATTAAAAGCAACCACTGCTCCTTGGAGAAAATAGTTGATTCCAGGCTGGGACAGAGAAAGAAGATGAGCCTGAAATATCTTGTGCTCAAAGAATGAGGGGACATGTCAGAAGGACACAAAAGTCAGCTTAAACGGGCTCCCATTGGCCAAATCTGGGACAATTTGAGCATCAAAATAAATCACGATAGTAAAGGATTACAACCCATTAAATAACACAGGAATCCTTAAGTCCACATTGGTGTATATAAACAAATGAATAAATGAACAGGATGGAGAGAAAACTCTTCCTGGGAGTAAAATGCCAAATAATAAAAGTAAAAGGAATGATGGAATTAGAAAATCATTATTCCACAACCATCATAGTAATAATTCATTCAGGCAAGAAACATCAATGAATATTAAAATTGTTGGGTGAAAGTGAGATGAAGGATGAGATTTTACATGGTCTCAAAGTATCTCTTCATAAGATATTTATTAATTACAGAGGGGAAAACAAAGTAAATTTACAGTGGAGAAATCTGCCAGACATTGTCTTAAGTGCTCAAACACCACTAAATAGTTATCATGTACCATTGGATCTAATGCAATGAGAACATGGCATCACTTCTGTGACATTCTGGCCAAAAATACATAACCTCAGTCTAATTATGAAAAAATATCAGACAAACACAAATTGAGGGCCATTCTACAAAATGACCGGCCTAAATCTTAAAAAATGCTAAAGTCATGAAAGTCAAGAAAAGACAGAGTAAATGTTCCAGATCAAAGGAGACTGAAGAGGCTTGACAACTAAATATAACATGTGATCCTGGATTTGGAGCTTTCTGTTATAAAGAACATTATCAGGACAGATGGCCAAATTTGACTGTGGTCTCTAGAGGAAAGTTAAAAGGCAGTTCTTCATACTATTTTTACAGCTTTCCCATAACTTTGAAATGGTTTCAAAATTAAAAGTTTACAAACAAAAGTTTCTCAATAAAAATCTAGATTTTTCAGTCTCCCTTAAAAAACCAGAAGATCTGGCAATACCACCTGTCTTGGTCCATTCAGGCTGCCATAACAAAATACTATAAACTGCATAAAGTGTGTAGCTTACAAATAACAGAAATTTATTTCTGTTGGCTGGAAGTCCAAGGTCAAGATGCAAGCAGACAGACAGCACCTTCCTGCTGTGTCCTCACAGGGTGGAAGGGGTGAAGAATCCCTGCAGGGCCTCTTATATTAAAGGGCACTAATCATATTCATGAGGGCTCCACCCTCATGACCTAATCACCTCCCAAAGTCCCCATCTCCTAATACCATCACCTTGGGGGTTAGGATTTCCACATATGAACTTGGGAGGTAGCATTCAGACCACAGCACTACCACATATCAATGATTTGCTGCCAATGAATAGTAAATACCCTTCAGGTGGGACATGTGATCTCTGGTTCTCCAGTCTCCACTGGGCCAAACTTTTCAGTGAATGTCCTTGTAAGCATTTAAGTTTGTGACTTGTGAGTTAGATCTTCACATATCAAATTTCACCCTATTTAGGTCTGAAAGCTTCAACACAATTTCTTTATTAGAAACACCTAAAAGAGGTAATTCTCTACTAGGTAGCCCACAACCAAGTTTGCAAACACTGCTCCTAACACATACTGAAATTTACATGATGAATTAAGTCTTGAACCTCCCTCTTAATGAAATCAAGATTTAGGAAAAGTTCTCATGACAGAATTTCATAGCCTTGACCTTTAAACAAAAAAAAAAAAGAAAAAAGAAAAAAGGAACGGGGCGGGGTTCCTACTTTCTTTGTAAATCTGAAACCCTGAGCTCTATTTCACCACCTATGATGAACAGAGAACTATATGCCCTTTTCTCTCTTTTTTTGCCACATTAAAATATATATAGATTACCTTTATTCTGACAAATTCTTAAATCAAAAACTACATTTCCTTTTTGCTTTCTAATGTTTCTCAGTGAGAATCAATACAATGATGATAATTGTCTCAAACTCTTGAATGTCTATGTGAAGGAAGGGTTTCAATGTTAGACATATAGTAGGTACCTGATAAGCACTAACCGAAACTACAGCTGAGTTGCTTGTTCAGGAACTTTACCAACATGGAACTCAAACAAGAAGGAAAGCAGAGTTAGTGGGGTCTTTGGAACTCTCTTCCCCCGTTCAAAAACTACCTTGTTCTTCTACGAATACGACACCATAGTCAGAGTTATAGAGAGTCTAGATGTAGGACAGTTAAACCGAACCCCCCAACCCTGCTTTGATAGCTACATGTTCTAACAAACATTCACTACAAATGTACAAAGTAAGGGAGGCCAACTCTCAGGAGACCCTGGCACATGTGTTATCTTTCAGCAGGTGTAACCATTCAGTACCAGAAAGGCCTGGAGGATGAAGAGACAGCACCTCAGGCAGCCTTGCCAGGAGCCACTGGGTTTCATCCTGGCCTGACCCAGAAAAATCTTATGGAAGAGAACAAGAGGCCCAAGAGCTCTCTGATCTGCTGTCAACCAGCTGCGGCCGGGAGACTGCCAAAGTGCTGCAGTGACTAGGCAGCGCCCTGCGGAGCCGTCTGGGAGGGGATTACCATCCTGATCCCCTGGTCTTCAGAGCCAGAAATGACTCAAACTTCACAAACAGCAAGGGCCTGCCAGGGAGGGTGACAATGAGCACTGGAGAGGGTTTTCTTCCCCTTGTTGGTGTCTCTTCCCCCTCTTGCTACTATGGCAGATTCTGGACAGTGTGCGGCCTGTGAGGTAATCTGAATTCCTTGGCAACCGGCAAGTACCTGAATTCTTTCAAAACCACAGGAATCCAGCAGAGAAAAGGTAAATATCCCTGCGGAGCCAGTGTTAATTAGCAAGGAAGGCTACTGAAGAAGTAACTGGGGGTGGGGAGGAAGGCAGAGGCATTACAAATGCTTTGGGATATCTTCTGAATTTCCACTGAATAATATGGCTGAGTAGAAGAGAGGCGGTCCCTGACCCGGGCCTTCTCAGTGTCCCATCTTCCCAACCCACCGTGCGGATGGAGCTCTCCCAGTTCTCTGGACGGGCACTTTCATTTCCCTGCAGCTGACAGTGTTACGTATCTTTGGGTCTCTGATACGATAGCACATTTGATTTTCAACTCAATTTTGTTTTAATTTTTTTCAACTTTTTATTTTTCCTGTTTCAGTGAAAATTTGGCTATTAGCTTTGTCTCAAAAAAGGGCCTCCTCAAATCACTTAGACCACATACTGGATCCACCTAAAACTATAAAATCCAGAACAAAGTCTTTTTGGATTCCACCTCTGTCAGGAAAAAAACCCTACACCATTTTGGTAGAGAAAAGCACCCCTCTCTGGAAACTGGAGCGCCCCCTGCTGGTGTAAAACAGTAACATACACGTGAAACTCAAAAAGTAGGAAGGGGCAAAACACTGGACTCAAACACCACTAAGACAATTTTTTAAAACGCCTCAATATTGTGCCCACGTATAAGAAAATAATGAGAGTCTTTCTACTTCCTATGTTAATAAAGCAAGGACAACTGAAATGATTAATCTAGAAAGAAACTATTTAGGGTCATTTTCTTTAGTAAATTTAAGAAGGTAAAGAATTTACACAAAATTCTTACTTCACAGAACCGTCTTATGAAATCAACTTAATCTTTCTGTCATTAAACATGAATTCTGAGGCCCCAAACAGAAGTGATATGGGATAAGACCCTTCTTTTCTGAAGGAGGAAACCAATTACACTGCCACCAGTTCTGTCTCTTTAGGAAAGATTATGGTTTTCCTTTTTGAGCCTCAAAGTAAAATGGTCTAGTGATCTCATCCCAAACTGATTACCTTCAGTAATGTCTATTTAAAACAAACGTGACCCAAGATTACTAGAGGCTGCAGATCTGGAGATGCTGCAGACTATTGTTGAAAGTAATGACACAGTCGAATGGCTTCTGAGGATTAAGAAGCAGGAGATGAGTGCCAAGATACACAGTGGTTAAGACACAGGGACTTAGGCACATGGAAGTTATTGTGCAGAGCAATGCACCCCTTGCAGGACTGGCTAATAGCCTGTCATAATGTACTACTGTAAAGCTTTTATACTCGCCTATACTTTTAGGTAAGATAGCCAAAACCCTGAAAATTCTTTTTCTTTTGGTTCAGTTTAATCCAAATTTTTACACATTTGTTTTCCAAATTATTCTAAGAAAGAGCATCCATTTTTAAAATATATAAATATATATACTCAGTTCCTGCTGGAGGCAAGAGAAGAGTTACTCAATTCAGTGGGTTCTGACTTCCAACACGCAGCCAATAGCCAAAGCACTAGCACATCTGCAGTAAGTTCTATAATAAATATTAGTATTGTTCTCATTTTGCATCTGAGCCATTGAGGCTTTAAAACAATGCCGAATTTTACCAATAGCAAGGGCTATTAATACTGTGGGTGAAATACCTTTGGAATAATTTGCAGAACATATTGCTATGATATCCTTGAGACACACAGTAAGCATAAACTTGAGGTCTTTTCCCTATTCAAGAAGTCCAGTTCAGGGCTTCCCTGGTGGCGCAGTGGTTGAGAGTCCGCCTGCCGATGCAGGGAACACGGGTTCGTGCCCCGGTCCGGGAGGATCCCACATGCCGCAGAGCAGCTGGGCCCGTGAGCCATGGCCACTGGGCCTGCGCGTCTGGAGCCTGTGCTCCGCGGCAGGAGAGGCCACAGCGGTGAGGGGCCCGCGTACCGCAAAAAAAAAAAAAAGTCCAGTTCATGGCAGGACATAATCGGTTCCCGAGAAGGGTACAGGAGACAAACTGGGTGAGGATGAGTGGAGGGAGAAGGGTGAAGAAGCTCATGATACTAAGGAGGGAAAGCTCAGACATCTCATATTACAAAATGGAAAATCCTCAGCATCTTATACATCTGAGCAGAAGTAAGAGGCCTTATTTCACCTTCTTTTTGCTCTAGATAATATGGAGACTCAGCTTTTATCCCTATACTTCAAAATATGAGAGCACATGTGTCTAAAAACACTACAGAAAACTTCTTTCCGATGAAAATCTGATTAGATTAGTAGTTTGCGCCCAGATACCTGGTTCAGCCCTTTAACTAAAAACTGAGAAATATTTTAGTTTTCTCCCTCCTCAATTTTCAAGGAACCAGAGGCCAGAACTAGGGAGCTTCCGTGGCCTTCAGTGTTCCCAGGGTTCAAACTCAAATCTTAGTTAAGAATGTGACCATGCTTATAGATGCTGTCACTGCCACCTAGAGGTGAAGGGAAGACATAGCTCAACCAGGTAGAATCTGGTTAACTGCTCTCACCCTCTGACTCTAGTCACACGATGCACCAAAAATTTTAGTCGAAAAAATAATTAAAATAATTGAAATCCGATTCTAAAAGAACAGTTTTCAGAGTACAATGATATGTCTCAAAGCACCTACACCTAAATATGTAGCCTTCTTTTATCCACGGTATTTCCCATCTTTGATGTACATTTCCTAAAATACAGAAACATATATAGGCCATGCTTTTTACAGATGCAAACCACCTCCTAAACTGCTATGCTCTATAAGAAAACTATGCATAAAAAGAACTTCAGAGTTCTTTGGTAAAATATATATATACGTTTTGTGGGGGAAATACATATATATATATATATATATATAAGCTTTGTGAGAGAAAAGAACACAAGCACACCAAAGTTATATGCTTATTTTAAACAATTTAAAGGGTCTAAAAAAAACACTGTCACCTGTAAAATCCTATGGATGTGGGAAATGAAAATTCAAATTATTATAAGTTGAACTTTATTTTGTAAGTCACACTACCTTAAAACTTAAGAAGTACCTCAAGAAAAACAGAAATATATATATATATTTATATATATAATCTATATATTATATACATATAATATATATATATATTTTATATATATAATCACTGTAAAATATATTACAGGCTTGTAGGTGAAAAAAGAAAAAGCAGCTAATGCCCACCCTAAATACAAGAGGGCATGAAACAGCTCAAGCCTTCAGCTCTGGAGTCAGATCCAGGGGTTCAAATTCCCACTCCACTATCCACCTGCTGGAGACCTCAGGGGAGTGACTTCAAGTTCCCTTACGCAAAGCCTCAGTTTCCGCAACTGCAAAAATGCATCTACTTTAAGGTTGTTGTGAGCATTAAAATAAATGCTTGGTATATAACAGGTATACACATGTGAGATTTTTTTTTTTTTCCTTTTTAGACCATTTGTGAACAACAGTGGCCCTAGGATCTTCATACCAATTGCCATTGCATGAAAATACAATGTGACCCTGGATCCCTGCTGGGAAAGGTGTGTGTTTACATACAAATGCTTGTACATATGCGTGGATATGCAAGAGAGACTGTGAAGTGATAAGACTGATTTCTGTAATCTGAAGCCCATCTGGGGACACTCTTATTTTCCTGAGTTGAATACAACAGAAAAAAACAACCTGATCTTAATACACTCTTTAATGGGTCAACTCGAATAAACACCCTCCCCCTCCGCTCAAGGTCTCTTACCTAGCCAGTCCTTCTTCATAGAGATAGATGACAAGAGGATCATAGGAAGTCACAAGCACATAGAGGCGCACGTCAAACTTGAAATCTGGAAAAAAAATTGGGGTACACAGGTAAAGCTAAGCTCATTTGTCTTCTGTTACAGAAGGAATAGTACAATGTAACAAAGAAATATGAAAGACAGTCCTCCTCTCCCCATGAAACATACACTGCCCACACACCTTCCCTTTTGAGGACAAATAATTATACCATACATTGTAAATATATATATACATGCATTGTACAGTTTTCATATATATTTGTTTCTGTTGTAACATATAAAGCACTTTCTTTTTTATTATGTCAAAATCAACTTCAAAATAATACCGTGAGGTAGGTAAGGAACCAGCTTCATCTCTGGAGCCACAGTTGCCAAGAATTTCACACTAGCTTAATAAAGACTTAATAGAGAAGACTATAAAAACATTAAAAAAAAAATTTAGTACGATCTAGCCCAATCCAGTCAAAGACCTAATCACAACTCACCATCTATGAGTAGGGGGTTGTTAATGTAACGGGAGACCAAGATGTTCTCTTCCAGGGAAATCTGGTTTGGCTGTTGAGTAAAGAGAAAAATGAAAGGTAGAAATGCAAAGGAATCCTGACTTACAATAAAGAAGCAAAGTTCTTAACCATTTAGAAATGATAATATGGAAAACTAAAACTCTAAGAAAAGGTTTCCTCTAAGTTACCCATATATTAATTGGCCATATAACACACCACTTCCATAAACACTGTGAGAATCCAATTATAATGGGGGAAAACAAAATTTACACAGCACCTCTCATAATAGAGCCTAAACAGCTTTAAAGATTTATATACATGATATTAAATATTTACATGCCAAGAAAATAAAAGCTACTTAAAAAATAAATTAAAACTTGCTTCCTCCCAAATGTAAAGCATGTTGGATATTTTAGAATACTACCATTATTCTTACAGGAAGGCTTTCATCAAGTTGTTCAGAGAACTTACAGATCTTTCCACAATGGATCCCGGCATTTTCCCTGTGAAATGGGATGGATATTTCACTGACTCACTCAATAGTGCTTGCTATGCCACTGCAGGTAAAGAATGAACTAGATCTTTTAAATACTTTTTTCAACGAAGAAGAGCTGTCTATACAATAAATAATGGTGAGTATGATGGGTATTGTATAAGGCACTGGGGATACAGTGATGAATAAAACAAATGCAATCCCTGCCCTCACAGAGCCCGATCCCTACTCCCAAAGAGTTTGATGTTTGAGTAGAGGGACAGCAAATATATAGAATTTAAAAGAACACAAAGCAGCACAACTCCAAGTGCAAGATGTGAGGCTGCAGAGTGGAAAGAGATCTGGAAGAACAATTCCAAGTGAGACTAAAACAGAAAAATCAGTTGTCAGTCACCACAATCCATACAGGACAAAGGAACTCCAAAAGGGAAGTGGCTATAATGATAACTGTGATGATAATAGCTATAGTAGCAACAACAGAAACACTATTAACATTTGCAGGAAAAGAATTTTAATAAATGTACTGAAGATTTGCTATGTGCCAACACTGTTCTAATCCTTCACAAGTATTATTTCATTTAATCTTCATCCAACCCATGGTAGGTATAACACCATCCAAATATTACAGATGAGGGAAGAGTCAGAGAGGGTTAGGAACCTGCTCAAAGGCCCACAGCTAGTAAGTGATAGAGCACCATTTGAACCCAGGCAGTCTGCCTCAGAAGCTTAATTCTTAAGCACTATTTGCACCTTTTCTCACAAGTTCTGACCTAAAATAACTGTCCAAACCCAAAAGTTTGCCTTTATAATAATGCATTTGCCATCCTAAGTACTACAGTTATAAAATAAGGATAATTGTGTGACCCATAACATCATACACAACCACAAGAAGCAACTCCGGGGTCAAGATAATGAGATTCCTCTCTCATTTCCCACTGCTGCCATCTCAAACTCAGAACACAACTTCACAAGCCATCTCTATGCATCATACGGACACTACAACATCACTACTGATTCATACTCTGGACTTGGTGACCCACACCATTTCCTGATCAGTTTCTCACACGTACTATCTCTATTTTGAGTCAGCTTAGTAAGTAAGAACTGATGCAATCACAGTACAAAGAAGCAAGCTGCAGGCTTCCAAACCTAAAATTAAACAATTGCAGCTCTTTTTCTACTAAGTAACACCTACAGGCTACAACAGATATGTAACCACCCAACTCTACTTGGAACCAGAGACTACAATGGTAATGGTCTTCACTCTATGACACATCTAACATCCATGCCCATTTCCTCTCTTCTCTTCCTCATCATATACATTTGTCCTTTGAATTATGCAGAACATAATCTCTTACATTATTTCGGTAACTTTAGTATTTGTTCAATGGTCTATACCTCTCATTTCTATCTGCACTAGTAATTAAATTGTAAGCTCACGGAAGAAAAGAATTGTTTGAGTACAGTTTTTTTGTATAGTGTAATATACTGATAAGCAACTAACGAAATTTTTGACATCTTCAAGCCTGTCTCCTTTTCATCCATCCCCAATTAACTCATTTTAAATGATGTTAATTCTAAGCTCAAATTGCCCTCCCAAGTATGCTAAAGCAAGAATCTGAATTGTTGGGAAAGTTGGAAACCCATCCATTTTTCTAATTCAACTTTAAGATTAAAGCTCATGGTATCTGTTAAGTTATTGTAAGGTAGACTGGTACAGTGGTTAAGAGGGCACGCTCTGAAATCAGCAAGACGAGTTAAAATCTTCACTTACTATGGAAGGAATAGTAACTACCTCTTAGGGTTCTCATAAAGTCTAAGTGAGATTATATTTGGAAGGTACAGTGGTAGGCACATAGTAGATGCTCAAGAAATATCAGTTAGTATTATTATTGCAAACTCAATAGTATCTATGTGGTTCCATTTACTGAGTTCCACAACTCAACAGCATTCCTCACGACGTGCCACACACCATTCTGCTCAGAGCAGTGCACTGATTTATAATGAAGATACATAAGAATTAGGAGATGATCCCTATTCCTGAAAAGCCTTTAAGGAGTGGCAGCACCTGGCACACAACAGGGACTCCCTAAATATTTGTTGAACAATGAGAAAAAATGGAGAGCACCTAAGAAAACATAAACAAATAGAAACAAGAGAGCTGTACGGAATTATATTCACAAATATAGGAGTGAAAAGAGTGACCAAAATACTCTCCTGATACTTCAAAATCTCAGAGAAAACACTAGTATTTTATTTACCATGAATAATGTGTGAGACAAGGATGACTAAATTTGACTTCCATAAATCAAATTCATACCTTAATCAGAAAACACCAGATCTTTTCCCTCCTCGATTTGAATATACTAAATTGGGAAAATATGGCATTTAGTCACGGTTACTGCAGGAGCTGGAGCAAACACAACTCTGTTCCTTTATGCTGTATTTTCAGAGCTAAAAAGCACATCATTAAGAGACCATGTTCGCCAATCAGCCAAGATGCTTCCATCTGTAGGAGCTCACACTCCTCTCTCTTCAGTATTACATAAAAGTAATCCTTCTTCTATCCTTTATCCTATTCTCATAATGGTAAAAGTTGCTATTTGCAGATATTTTCCAAAAGGTTATGACTATTAGGGGGAATTTTTAATAAGAGGCCCTCTCATTCCTCACTCCAGTGGGAAGACAGGGAGAGATGTTTTTATTTGGCCCTCACACCTAACTCTGCCCTCCCTCCCCCATCCCTCACCCACTCACACTAGCTCTGCTTGCAGACCCTCCACTGGAGCACTCCCTCTCCCTCCCCCTTGAATCTAAAAGGAAAGCAGGCAGCAGCCTTGGAAAGAGTTACTTCATCCAGTTGGCTAATGGGTCACATATTCCATGGGAAAGGATCCAGGTATGGAAAAGAGGAGATGGTTAGGCCTTGTGTGTAAGGAGGGAGAGAAGAGTATTAACTGCATGGTTTGTAGGTCTGGGTAAAAGGTGATAAAATTCCAGATTTGGAGAAAAATGGGAATATTTTGCCATTATGTCCACATGTTGCCAGCTCCCCTGGTGCTTGCTGGCATCTTCCCAGGCTTCTGTCTGGCACTTCCACCAAAGACCTCAAAGAATCAGACTCATTCCAAAGCTTCACTGAGCGGGAGGTGGCAGGCAAAGGGTCCTGCCAAGTACTTTGATCTCTGCAGGGGGTCTCTAGGGAGTCAGCCCAGGGAGATGTGGGAGGGAGGAGAGCCTGCCAAATGCATTCTCTAAAGACTTGTCACCCCCTTTATGAGAGGCGCGCGGCATCCAGGGAAGAGTCAGGGCATGGGGTTCTCAGCCCCACCAAAGAAAGTTTAACTTTTCTATTCTTTATGATGTTGGTTTTAAAATAACAAATCACCAGGGCAAAAGAGCATTCCAAGAGAAAAAAGTCCCAGATGAGCTGGGAATAGATCCTATTCTTTTTGACTCATGTCTAAGAAAATAAAAAGCAAACTTGTACCACAGTTGACTTTCAATAGCAATTCCATTTGGCAGCTAAAACCCAAACCCAAACTAGTGCCGTCTATGAGATTCAAACAACACTGAAGCTCCTGGCATGAAGCTGAAGGAAAAGCTGTTGGACAGGAGCCTTCACACCAAGGTCAGAAGAGAGACAAGAAAAGAGAGATCCAAGGCTTATGAGCAGTGCCTTCTGTCACAAGAGACCCAGGGCAAAAGGCCCTCCAGAGTGACCCTGGGTCAGGTAGCAGAACTTGTAGCCTGGGCTTGGGGCTGTATAGCTACTGCCTCAGAACCAGAGCCTATATTTCTTCAGCATGAAAGGGCTGGCCATCAGTGTTTACTGTAGAGTTTTTAGTCCAGACTGAATTTAAGGATTTTCCCATATGAAAGACCCCTTAGAAAGTTAGTTTCTGCACATATAGGAAATAGCTCAGACCATGTGAAAAGAAAGAGAACTGGGGAATTTGGGATGGTGTACCGACCACACACATGGCATATCCGCCTCCCCCTCTTCCCTTCCAGGGTCCCACCGTAAGGACAGAGTAGACATTTTATTTATTTATTTATTTTTTAATGCGATACGCGGGCCTCTCACTGCCGTGGCCTCTCCCGCTGCGGAGCACAGGCTCCGGACACGCAGGCCCAGCGGCCATGGCCCACGGGCCCAGCCGCTCTGCGGCATGTGGGATCCTCCCGGACCGGGGCACGAACCTGCGTCCCCTGCATCGGCAGGCGGACTCCCAAACACTGCGTCACCAGGGAAGCCCCAGAGTAGACATTTTTAAACGTCTGAAATGATAACAAGGCTAGAAAACAGTTAAAGGAGCCAACAAAAGACCAAAGGTTTAAGGAAATCCTGAAAGACAGAAAGAAGATAGGAACAGGTTGAGGAAACAGAGCAGAAGAAGCCCCAGCCCCAAATATCAGAGGTGAGAGTGATCTTCCCAAGGAGACTTCTGAGAAGTTCCATGCTGGCAGTGAACTAACACGAAGAGCAAGAGGGAGCCAACGGACAAGAATCAGATAATTAATTAAATAACAAACAGCATTTAAAACAGTGCGGCCAACAGGCCTTCTTCTCCAGCAACCAAAGCTTTGCCCTCAGGATGAAACCTAACAACTGTCTCGGGAGGACACCTTCTGTGGGTGGGCACAGGGATCCCACAGAGGAGTGGAACTTGAGGCCACTGCATCCTTACAGCAGATACAAAGTTGAAGAGAGAGGAAAGGTATCACCGCCCCACAAGGAAATCACCAAACTCTTCCTTTATATCCACAATCAGGCAGGCCCTGTTTTGGCAAGGGGGAAGGAAGAAGCACGCTTCCTCACCCATATCCACCTAAGGTGCGGCCTGACATTCAACACACTTTGCCCTCACACAAAGCACAGTCAGCCTCCTGCCCAGTGAGATGTTATTAGGGAATCAGTCCTACACTGAAACCCAGGCCAGCTGTCAAAATTTCAATCAGTCTAGTCTTGTTCATCAGTGTGACTCAACATCTAAGGTCACTGAAATTGAGAAAACCCAACAGCAGGAAAAAAAAAAACACGATCCCATGAAAATTGGTGAAACAAAAGAGAACTTTAAAAAACTTGCAATTCGTATCCTCAGAAAGACCCGCCAGCAAACTGCATCTATTAAGCAACAACAGGCTGTTATCACAAAAGAAAAAAAAAAAAAGGCAAATGAGAAAATAAGAGTGTTTGTACCTTACGATAGCCAATATAGAAATACAGTAGATGGAATGAATGATAAAATGGACAGAGCTCACACTGGTGATCCAGAAGATAAAGATGGGAAAAGACAGAGAATTTAAAATGAGAAGAAAGTTGACATGAAGAAAACACCCAGAATGCCTCAAAAAGGAGTACCAGAAGCAGAAGCATAGACAAAAAATGAATGATTTTTCCTGAACTAAAGAAAAACACTAGCTTCCAGATTGAAAGGGCTGACCAAAGGTCCAGGAGGAAGAATGAACAAAGACCCAGACTGAAATATTGGTTAAATTTCAGAATTCCCATCTGTAAAGTTTCTATTTGAGTTAAAATTTTTTACTCAACTTATAGATAAAGCAGAGAAACTGAATCATAGTCACTGAAGAGAATGTAAATATCATAAACCTTTAAAATATAAAAATAATAAAAAGTAATCAAAGCTAGAGATGTAATGTGGAAGGAAGGGTAGGGGGTGATATGAGTGCAGTGAATATCAAACTGAGAATTAGAAACAAAATGTAAAGTTGAGAAAAGAAGAAACATAAATCAACTGTATTAGGTTACTACTGTTGTTAGTCTAGCCAGTGAGAGTGGGGTTGGGATTTTATTTCATTTACTTTGTATATGTATTCAACTGAAAAACAACTTTTAATGAGGATTTTGCAAAGAATCAAGATATTAATGACTTTTGAAAAAAGAAGAGGATGAGGAGGAGGAAGAAGAAGAGGGGGGACGGAGGGGGCCAGGAGCAGCAAGGATGCCATGCCAGATTAAGGTTAATTTGCTTGAGGACCTTGAGGGCAGGAACCCACAGTTCTCCTCACAATAGGAACTAAATGTATGTGCTACCAATTAATGCTTAGTGCCAAGGAATTAGCAAGGCAGAATGCTGAAAGCAGAAAAAGTACCTCTTTTCTGCTGACACCAAAGGCTGCCCTCCCCCCAAATTCAATCAAGTGACTTATTAGCCACAGAGTAACTGTTGGCATGGGAGGAGGTTACTGCCAGTAAGGTGAACAGTAGACTCATACCCATCCTCAAATCACACTTCTGAATGCAGACTTAGTAGCTAAGACAAAGGGTGAAGCAGGGAAGAACAAACACAGAGCGAAGTATGCCACCCGCTGCATACTTACATTGTTGATCAGGTAGACACCCCGCCCCCTGGAAGAGGCCACTGGTTTTACTATCCAAGGTCCCCGGTCCTTTGAATATGAATCTGCTCAAAATATTGGGAGACAAAATAGGGGAGAAAGAAACAAACAGAAAGAAGGGACATGAGTTTATTATCTTAAATTTTAACACAGTTATCTACTCAGGTACCCAAAGAATTTTCCAAATTTATAAGTGGAGGACAGCAACTAAAATAACCTGTATTTTTGGACTAGCCTTAAAAATGAAAACAGAAAGAGAGAGAAAGGAAAGAGAGGAAGAGATGGCAATATTACATAATATATTTCTTCCACCATTTCCCCTCTTGAATGAGAGGATGAAGACAAAATAAGGCAAATATCTGGACGTTAGTCTATTACTGTCACAAACAACCTTCACGAATCTTTGATATCCTCGCCTCCTTTAACTAAAGGACCTCCAGAGGCTCACACTGCAGACGGTGACAACGTGAGTCAAAGGCCAGATCCCCTAATATGGTTACTTTCCTCAAGCAGTTTCTCTGAGCTTATAAGAAAAAATCGCCTTAAATAAAACAATGTGAGTGGAAAGGTAGGACAGTAATTGACGAGTGGTTAAAAGGTGCCCTTTACTTTTGTTCCTTTCCCAGGTTCAGGTTTACGCTTTAAATACCTTTGGATCATAGGAAAAGAAAACACACAACCAATATGAGGAGTCCCAGAGGCCTGCAGATGGCTCCGGCCTCCACTTAGGGAAGGTCAGTGGACACGAGAGAGAAGCAGAGACAAAGGACTCTCCCTCTGATAGGAGCCAAACTGTCTTTTCAAGGCCTCCCAACAGGAACTTGACTTGTGTCGGTGCCACAAACCATTTCACCAGGAGAGAAAGAAGACCTCCTTGTCTTCTCTCCGCCACCCTCCCCTGCTTTTTCCCTTGATGTGACCTCACAGAATTAGAAAAAATGCCATGTGCCACACAGAATGCAAAACTCCATGAGCAACTCCACTTCTGGGAATGTATTCTCTAGTCCTGCTCACACATACTGAAACATTCTTTGTACAAGATTATTCAGTGCTGCATTTTAATAGCAAAAGACGTCCATCAACTAATTAAATACACTATATTGCATCTATATGAGGGGCCGGCAAACTATTTTTTGGTAAAAAGCCAGATAATAAATAGCTTAGGCTTTGCAGGCCATGCAACTATTCAACTCTGTCATTGTAGCTCAAAAGCTACCAGAAACAATACGTAAACAAAGGAGCATGACTGGGCCCCAAAAAACCTTTATTTATGGACACTGAATTTCCTATGATTTCCACATGCCACGAAATTTTATTCTTCTTTTGATTTTTTTTCAAGCATTTAAAAATGTAAAAATCATTTTTAGCTCATGGGATACATATAAAAAGGCATAGGACCAGATGTGACACAAGGGCTGTAGTTTGCAGACACCTGCTCTACATAATGAAATATTAAGCAGACACACAAAATGAGAATGTTATTAAGGAACAGAGAGGGAATGAGCTCAAAGAGACTGTTGAGTGTTAAGAAGTAAAGTGCAGGGCACTGGGTATTGTATGCTCCCATCTGTTCACATACACACTCAAGCCATGTGCCAGTAAGTGCAGAGAATACCTCTAGAAGGATATGTAAAAATACTAATAACACTGATCACCTCTGGGGAGAACTGGATGACTGAGGAAAAGAGGAGAAAAAAGGCTTTTCACTGATTATTGTTTTGTATTTTTTTGGGGGTACCGTGACTATATTACCTACATAATTTACATAATTTTAAATTCCTGCAATAGATGGCATATTTATATAAGACAAATTAAATCTCTATAAACTGAAGTCACTGAATAGATGCATATATATATACATTTTATATATTTTTTCCATTTTGCCATTTTCCCCAAATTCTGAGGATACAATAGTTTGAGAACAAAAGGAACAATTAATAGTAAAATAAAACAAAAAAATTACAAAAATTTTTAAACTTCATTCATTCATTCAATACTTTTAAGTACCCAACCTGTGTTACGCAGTTTGCTAGTATGGGGCATGCAGAAGTGAAAAGACAGCAGAAAGGCAGGCCCTAAGCAAGTAATTAGACACACCGAGCTCACAAAGAGGAAGTGAGGGAGCTACATACAGCAGTGCCGAAGAAAATGACCAGACCTGTCTGAAGACAGTACCCCCTGTGGTGACAAGCGGACGCAGAAAATGCTCGTTTTCAGAACAGGGAAAATCTAGCTAAATGCAACTTCTGCCATCTAACGCGTTTAATAAATCTTACTTTGTGGACTAGGCTTATCAGAAGTTTCTGCTGCTTCTGGTGCTTCACATTTATCATGTTCTTGAAATTCTAAATATCAAAAAAAGTGTCTTCATGCTAGGCCTTTCTCCTTGATTTGCTGTATTTCAGAACAAGGATTGATTTCTTTCACAGGTTCCAAAAATGTGGGTCAGAAGCAAAGCAAGGCAAAGAGCTTGGCAGCCTGTCAGGATAAAGATATACTAGACAGGGCCTGCAACTCTTTCTGGTGCCTTCCAGGTCCTATGGTGGCAGCATGCTCAATCTAATGGAAAGAGCACTGAACCAGGCGTAGGAAGATCTGAGTTCTAATTCTGACTTTTCTAATTCCGGGCAATTTGCTTAAATTATCCGGTCTCATCTTTAAAATGAGAGGTTTAGTCATTTGAATTATGAGATCTCTCATAATCCTACTATTATGAGTCTATAAATTTACTGATTGCTTTGAAATCCAGTCATCTGAAATTAACTGGCTGACATTAAAGTTTTGCTCATTCCTTAGAATTATTTCTGTCTCTCTTGCAACTAAAGATGACCAGAGGATGCAATTCTGAGCAGTGAGAAGTAAACAGAAATCTGCCAGGGCGTGGGGGGAAAGTTCTGCTTTTCTGATATTGGCGCCACCCTGCCTTCCTTCTCCCTGCTTAGAAAGCTGTCCACAGCTGGGGAGTGGCTGCAGTTGGCAAGATTCTTAGTTAGGTTCTTCGGGGTCACAGACCTCCGACTGTACTATATACTGTTACACTAGCAACAGTGGCACCAGGAATCTAGCAAGATCTGGTCTGTATATTCCAAGCCCCACATTTTAATTACGGGGAACAGTTTGGCAGTATCCAGGCTTTCACATCTCTTGAGGCAGTGTTTGGTCTCTGGGCTAGGTCTCTACAGAGATGGATTTCAGGTTTTTTCTTATTAGAACAAAGAGCTATACAAATTCATGAGATCTGCCTTGGCTGGTCTCTCTAGAGTCTTCAGGCAATCCTCATATCTGTTCCTTATCAGTTCCCTTTCAAAGCCTCTTTCGCAGGCTAGTCACATGCCTTTCTGCTCCTCTCAAACACCCAAACCCATCCCTAGGCCCCTCATTCCTGGTATGTGCCCTCATCACCCTCTCACCAAGAAGGCTGGGAATCTGTAACATAAACCCACTCACCTGCTTTCCTCTCCATCTAAAATGTTACCTGGATGACCATTTAGCCTTCTTCTTTCTCTCCTTTTAGGGGAGAGACACGCCCTCCTTCCTGAAGCTCACCCTTCTACTTGGGCTCTTGACTAAACCCTCTCCTGCCTCCTCTGGGACCTCATTCCCTTGCTCATATCTTCAAGCTCTCTCTCCCCTCTGATTTCTCTGTAGTTCTTCTCTTCCTTTTTCCCTTCCTTGGTAGTAACATCCACCTCCATATCTGCAACTTCCAGAGCCTATAACTGGCCAGAACTCAAAACTGCCTTTACAACTGCCTGCAAAACATCACCACATGCAGGCCTGCAGGCACCTCAGATCCACACCAGGTCCAAAATGTGACACTCCTCTTGCCCTTCAACACTTTTCCTCTACGTCAGTGGTCCCCAACCTTTTTGGCACCAGGGACTGGCTTCGTGGTTCCACAGCCGAGGGGTTGGGGAGTGGGGGGCAGGGGTGGTGGTTCAGGCAGTAATGCGAGCGGTGGGGACGATGGGGAGCAGCAGGTAAAGCTTCACTTGCTCGCCCGCTGCTCACCTCCTGCTGTGCGGCCCGGTTCCTAACAGGAACCCCCGGGGTTGGGGACCCCTGCTCTACATTCCTCGTTACACTCCCTGGTTAAAGACTTAATGCTCCTCCCAGCTTCTCAGACTCACACCTTTGATCTCTGCCTCACTACTCACAGCCACTTAGTAAACTATGTTTATTCTACCATTCGTTCCACTGCCTCCGTTCTGTTCCAGCCACCTAGCTCAGTCTAACTACACTTCTTACCTGGATTATGACTTCCAAAGCGACCACTGTGTTTCTTCCCCCTGCTCCTTCCAATTCATTTCATGCAGTTATTTTCCTAAAGGCCAACCTGTTCATGTCACTTGCCTTCTCAAAAATGTCCTATTGCCTGTGCTCAAGCAAGCACTGGAAGGTCAGGAACACAAGTGTCATGGAGAAAAGGGAATTTCTGAGTTATAATATGCTAGGTAGACAGCAGAGGAAATGAAGAGAACTTAAAACAGACTTTAGGAGTAAGAGGAATGTCTCTTTGAAAGAGGAAGTAGTAGGAAGAGGCAAGTTTCTCCCCTAATATGTAAACCTAGCAACACAACTGATCTACTAATGCTGGATTTCTCCCCAGTGGATTTAAGTGTAGAGGTCACGGACTCTGGACTACTGGCAAAGAATGACTGGCATCCTGGCAGGACTGAAACCAAGAAGCTTCCTCTTTACCATCACATCTTCCCTGGTCCCTCTTCTACCACACAACAAGTCCCCGCTGTGGTCTTTGGGAGGCAACAGCAATGAGGGATTTTTTTTGAGACTGAAGAACATCATTTGCCTGTAATAACTGCCTTGGGGCTCAATGTGGTGGCTTTGGGTTGCAGCTATATTCATTCTATTTGTGCTACTGACCTTTTGAATTCATTTTTGTTAGAATGTAGAAACTGTAAGAGTTTGAATAATATGCTGAAGAAACAGGGCTTCCCTGGTGGCGCAGTTGTTAAGAATCCACCTGCCAATGCAGGGGACAGGGGTTCGATCCCTGGTCTGGGAAGATCCCACATGCTGCGGAGCAACTAAGCCCATGCGCCACAACTACTGAGCCCATGTGCCACAACTACTGAGCCCATGTGCCTAGAGCCCCCGCTCCGCAACAAGAGAAGCCCGCGCACCGCAACGAAGAGTAGCTCCTGCTTGCTGCAACTAGAGAAAGCCTGCACGCAGCAACAAAGACCCAAAGCAGCCAAAAATAAATAAAATAAAATAAATAAATTTATTTTTTAAAAAATATGCTGAAGAAACAATTCTACTGAAACACAGGTCAGGCTTGAATGCATGGAGGAACTCTAACTCTATCCAATCTTCTGAATGAGCATCCAGCCCTCAAACTGCCTCCAAAGGGTGGGGAAGAACCACAGAATAAGAGATAGCAGAGAGGAGAAAGGGAATTTTCAACTTAATATCCCTTTAGTGTTTACTAGGAAATTATTCTGGACTCTGACTTCTCAATAGGAATTCAACAGCAGGGAGTTCATATCAGGAATGCTTTTACGTTGCTAACATGTTAGTTGAAGTATTTTTATGCTATCATGTTGGCTTATTACACAATTTTTTACTTTTATTATATAACAATACATCTCTACATAACTTGAAATAGGAAATATTATTGCACATTTATTAAGTACCCATCAGGCACCACTCCAAGTGCTTTCCATGTGTTAACCTATTTAAATTTCCCAACAACACTACAATGTCAGTACTAGTAACAATCCCGTTTTACAGAGGAGGAAGCTAAGGCACAGGAGGTTTCAATAACATGGCTAATAATCCCATAACAAAAATTCCTAACTATAAATGTTCAGCTTTGAGTGCACTGTAGCTTTGAAGTTAACTTAATTCATCTAGTGAATACTCTACTCTGACCCATTTCAGAGCCTTCTGTGGGCAAACACTGAACTGCCAACCACTGGTCCCAGCGGGGTAAACAAGTGCTCTCAGAAGAATGGCCTCCCCAAGGTGGGAGCAAGAGACCCTGTGACCATTCCTGATGCAAGTCCCAGAGGATGAACACCGCACTGTGTGACCAGACCAGACCACTAGGTCCAACAGGTTAAAAGAATCAAATGTCAGGAAGTCTAGAGAAAAATTTCTCTTCCTCTCTCCATGCTTCCTCTACCTATAAGACAGGAAAAGTCTTTTTCTTGGACTTACTGAGAAGAAAACTGTCTTGCTGTCCTCTCTGTGTGTCATAACTGATCCTCCTCACAGAAGTGACTTCTCCCATGGGTGGTCCTGGGAAATGGTCACTGTGTGCATATGCCCACTCTCTTGGCCACAAAGCACAGTGGTGAGGAGCCTGGCTTCTGAAGCCAAACTGCAGGGTCTGGATCCTAATCCCACCATTTGCAGCCACATAACTTACAGAAAGTTACTTAGCCTCTCTGTACATTAGTCTCCTCACCTATAAAGCTGGGAACAATAACAGTACCTACCTCAGAATAGAGGCTCCACTTAGAAGAGGGCCTAACAGAAGGGAAATGTTCATTAAGTGTTAGCTATTATTATTTTTCCTATTTAGGCTCTCACAAAAGACCTGCCTCACACCTTCTCTGTATTCGTGCCTCTTCTGTGCTCTAAGTCTACTGAGGCAGGCATTGCCCGCCATGGGGGAAGAGTCCAAAATAGCCCATCTCCTCTGCTTGGACCTGGGGAGGTAAGTTCACTTCAAGACAAAAGAAGCAATGAGACTTGGATGCAGGCCATGCATTCCCAGCTAGCTTTACCACCAATACAGCAGACGTTCACATGCCTATTTCGCTCCCATGAATATTTTTCAATTAGTCTGTACTCCAAGAAGAGAGAATGTGACTAACTGGTACCTCTAAACCCTAACACCAAAAGATGCATGATATGTGTACCCCAAAGAACATAAGTCACACAAGTCCAAAATTCGAGGGGACAGGGATATTCCTTAAATGACAAGAGGAAGAGAGACACCAAAAAGGATGCATATGTAGTTCATATGCAGAAGTATATCCATCCTTACATGGGCACTAACTCTTGTCAATGAAAAAGAGACTTTTTGTAATAAACAGGAGCACATTTATACAATACCAATGTGTCCTTACATAAATGTCCTTACTAAGAATAAATACACACATATACGCTCAGAACAGTTTTAAAGTTATCTCTGCAATTGTTTTACTAAAGAAACAATTTTTTAAGGATCTGAAAAGCCCTGATTGGTTCCTGACTTGAGGCAGCCCTTGGAGTAAATCTGCCCCAAGTTCAGCAGCTGGGGATGGGGGATAGGGGACGGGGGTGAGAATGGAGCATCAGGAGTCAAGCACTTACTACAGAATTCCGCATACTCAGCTGGCAGCAGGAAGGTCTGAGGGAGGATGTGAAAAGCCTTGAATCCGTGCGTATGCTGCATTCGAATGATGTTTTTGTACAGTCGGTCCTTCCGGGTTAGTTCATACGACCTAAATTTCATAAAAGCATTTCCATTTCAGTACGCTATGACTCAGAGGTTATCCTGTGTCATCACACACTAAAGAGTTCACAGTTCACGAGCAGTTACTGAGGATAGTATTATATCCCAAATCTATCACTTTGTCAAGGAAACGATCACCTTAAAACTAGGGCAATAAATGCTACCTATCAGGGAGGGTAATCTGGCAAACTACAAAAAGGCACTTCAGTTGGCCTCGACTGGATTCAAGAGTCTATGGTTTGTTGCACTATTTAAAAACCATCTAAGAATCTTTGCTGTAACCATTAAAACTGCATTCTAGCTGTTCCTCAGTTCAAAATTTTCACGTTGATTTCTTAAAATTGAAAGTTGCTTTGCCAAATGTAGGTATCACCAATACTTCTTTCTTACCCACTGTCCTCTTCAGATCTAGAGCAGAGATCCTCAAATTTTAGTGTACATAAGAATCACCTACAGAGTTTCTTTAAAAACGAATGTTCCAGGGTCACATCTCTCAAAATTCTGCGATGAAGTCTAGGGCTCTGCATTTTAAGCGTGGACCCCAGGTGATTTTGGTACAGATGGTCCGGAGACCACAATGTAACAGTGATTTAGTCTAGATCAGTAATTTCCAAACTTGACTGAGATACAGATCACCTCATTGCTTTTAAATATATAACTTTCTAGGTATATATTTACCTAGAAAGATTAAGCACCTAGAAGGTGCTTTTTAAATATACACCTTCCCTGGAGATGGTGATGCCTTGAATCTGCAGTAAGACCTATGAATGTAAAGTACCCCTAGTGACGCTTATCATTAAGGAATTAGAAACAATGAACCAGGCTGAGGGGACCTTCAGGATGGTGGAGGAGTAAGACGTGGAGATCACCTTCCTCCCCACAAATACATCAAAAATACATCTACATGTGGAACAACTCCTACAGAACACCTAATGAACGCTGGCAGAAGACCTCAGACTTCCCAAAAGCCGCGTGGCTGACAGGGTCTTGGTGCTCCAGCCGGGTGTCAGGCCTGAGCCTCTGAGGTGGGAGAGCCGAGTTCAGAACGCTGGTCCACCAGAGACCTCCCGGCCCCACATAATATGAATCAACAAGAGCTCTCCCAGAGATGTCCATCTCAACGCTAAGACCCAGCTCCACTCAACGACCAGCAAGCTACAGTGCTGGACACGCCACGCCAAACAACTAGCAAGGCAGGAACACAACCCACCCATTAGCGGAGAGGCTGCCTAAAATCATAATAAGTTCACAGACACCCCAAAACACACCACCGGATGCAGTCCTGCCCACCAGAAAGACAAGATCGAGCCTCATCCACCAGAACACAGGCACTAGTCCCCTCCACCAGGAAGCCTACACATCCCACGGAACCAATGTTACCCACTGGGGGCAGACAATGGGAACTACAAACCTGCAGCCTGCGTAAAGGAGACCACAAACACAGTAAGTTTAGCTAAACGAGAAGACAGAGAAATACACAGCAGATGAAGGAGCAAGGTAAAAACCCACCAGACCAAATAAATGAAGAGGAAATAGGCAGTCTACCTGAAAAAGAATTCAGAGTAATGATAGTAAAGATGATCCAAAATCTTGGAAACAGAATGGAGAAAATACAAGAAACATTTAACAAGGACCTAGAAGAACTAAAAAGCAAACAAACAGTGACGAACAACACAATAAATAAAATTAAAAATTCTCTGGAAGGGGCTTCCCTGGTGGCGCAGTGGTTAAGAATCCGCCTGCCAACGCAGGGGACACTGCATCGAGCCCTGGTCCAGGAAGATCCCACATGCCGTGGAGCAACTAAGCCCATGCACCACAACTACTGAGCCTGCACTCTAGAGCCTGCGAGCCACAACTACTGAAGCCCACACAACTAGAGCCTGTGCTCCACAACAAGAGAAGCCACCGCAATGAGAAGCCCACATACCGCAATGAAGAGTAGCCCCTGCTCACCGCAACTAAAGAAAGCCCACATGCAGCAACAAAGACCCAACGCAGCCAAAAAAAAAAATGCTCTGGAAGGAATCAATAGAATAACTGAGGCAGAAGAACGAATAAGTGACCTGGAAGAATAAAATAGTGGGAATAACTACCGCGGAGCAGAAAAAAGAAAAAAGAATGAAAAGAACTGAGGACAGTCTCATAGACCTCTGGGAAAATATTAAAGAAGAAGAAAAGAAAAAGAAAGGGACTGAGAAAATATTTGAAGAGATTATAGTTGAAAACGTCCCTAACATGGGAAAGGAAATAGTCAATCAAGTCCAGGAAGTGCAGAGAGTCCCATATAGGATAAATCCAAGGAGAAACACACGAAGACACATATTAATCAAACTATCAAAAATCAAACAGAAAAGAAATAATATTAAAAGCAGCAAGGGAAAAGCAACAAATAACATACAAGGGAATCCCCATTATGTTAACAGCTGATCTTTCAGCAGAAGCTCTGCAAGCCAGAACGGTGTGGCAGGACATATATAAAGTGATGAAAGGGAAAAACCTACAACCAAGATTATTCTACCCTGCAAGTATCTCATTCAGATTCAACGGAGAAACTAAAACCTTTATAGACAAGCAAAAGCTAAGAAAATTTGGCACCACCAAACCAGCTATACAACAAATGCTAAAGGAACTTCTCTAGGCAGGAAACACAAGAGAAGGAAAAGACCTACAAAACAAACCCAAAACAATTAAAAAAATGGTAATAGGAACATACATATCGACAATTTCCTTAAATGTAAATGGATTAAATGCTCCAATCAAAAGACACAGGCTCGCTGAACGGATACAAAAACACGACCTGGGGCTTCCCTGGTGGCGCAGTGGTTGAGAGTCCGCCTGCCGACGCAGGGGACACGGGTTCGTGTCCTGGTCTGGGAAGATCCCACATGCCGTGGAGCGGCCAGGCCCATGAGCCATGGCCGCTGAGCCTGCGCATCCAGAGCTTGTGCTCCGCAGTGGGAGAGGCCACAGTGAGAGGCCCGCGTACCACAAAAAAAAAAACAAAAAAACACGACCTGTATATATGCTGTCTACAAGAGACCCACTTCAGACCTAGGGACACATACAGACTGAAAGTCAGGGGATGGAAAAAGATTTCTATGCAAATGGAAATCAAAAGAAAGCTGGAGTAGCAATTCTCATATCAGACAAAATAGACTTTAAAATAAAGACTATTACAAGAGACAAAGGACACTACATAATGATCAAGGAATCAATCCAAGAAGAAGATATAACAACTGTAAATATTTATGCACCCAACATACCTTAATACATAAGGTAAATGATAACTGCCATAAAAGGGGAAATAGACAGTAACACAATAATAGTAGCGCACTTAAACACCCCACTTAAACCAATGGACAGATCATCCAAAATGAAAAAAAAATAAAGAAACACAAGCTTTAAATGATACATTAAACAAGATGGACTTAATTGATATCTATAGGACATCCCAACCCAAAACAACGTAATACACCATCTTCTCAAGTGCTCATGGAACATTCTCCAGGATAGATCATATCTTGGGTAACAAATCAAGCCTTGGTAAATTTAAGAAAATCAAAATTGTATCAAGTACCTTTTCCAATCACGACACTATGAGACTAGATAGCAATTACAGGGAAAAATCTGTAAAAAATACAAACACATGGAGGCTAAACAATACCTACTAAATAACCAAGAGATCACTGAACAAATCAAAGAAGAAATCAAAAAATACCTAGAAACAAATGACAATGAAAACATGACGACCCAAAACCTATGAGATGCAGCAAATAGCAGTTCTAAGAGTGAAGTTTATAGCAATACAATCCTACCTCAAGAACCAAAAAAAAATCTCAAATAAACAACTAACCTTACACCTAAAGCAATTAGAGAAAGAAGAACAAATAAACACCCAAAGTTAGCAGAAGGAAAGAAATCATAAAGATCAGATCAGAAATAAATAAATAAGAAATGAAGGAAACAATAGCAAAGATCAATAAAACTAAAAGCTGGTTCTTTGAGAAGATAAACAAAATTGATGAACCATTACCCAGACTCATCAAGAAAAACAGGGAGAAGACTCAGATCAATAGAATTAGAAATGAAAAAGGAGAAGTAACAACTGACACTGTAGAAATACAAAGGATCATGAGAGATTACTATAAGCAACTCTATGCCAATAAAATGAACAACCTGGAAGAAATGCACAAATTCTTAGAAAAGCACAACCTTCCGAGACTGAACCAGGAAGAAAGAGAAAATATAAACAAGTCAATCACAAGCACTGAAATTGAAACTGTGATTAAAAATCTTCCAACAAACAAAAGCTCAGGACCAGATGGCTTCACAGGCGAATTCTATCAAACATTTAGAGAAGAGCTAACACCTATCCGTCTCAAACTCTTCCAAAATATAGCAGACGGAGGAACACTCCCAAACTCATTCTACGAAGTCACCATCACTCTGATACCAAAACCAGACAAAGATGTCACAAAAAAAGAAAACTACAGGCCAATATCACTGATGAACATCAATGCAAAAATCCTCAACAAAATACTAGCAAACAGAATCCAACTGCACATTAAAAGGATTATACACCACGATCAAGTAGGGTTTATCCCGGGAATGCAAGGATTCTTCAATATAGGCAAATCAGTCAATGTGATAAACCATATTAACAAATGGAAGGAGAAAAACTATATGATCATCTCAACAGATGCAGAAAAAGCTTTCAACAAAATTCAACACCCTTTTATGATAAAAACCCTCCAGAAAGTAGGCATAGATGGAACTTACATCAACATAATAAAGGCCATATATGACAAACCCACAGCCAACATTGTTATCAGTGGAGAAAAACTGAAACCATTTCCACTAAGATCAGGAACAGGACAAGGTTGCCCACTCTCACCACTATTAATCAACATAGTTTATGAAGTTTAAGCCACAGCAATCAGAGAAGAAAAAGAAATTAAAGGAATCCAAATTGGAAGAGAAGAAGTAAAACTGTCACTGTTTGCAGATGACATGATACTATACATACAGAATCCTAAAGATGCTACCAGAAAAACTACTAGAGCTAATCAATGAATTTGGTAAAGTAGCAGGATACAAAATTAATGCACAGAAATATCTTGCATTCCTATACACTAATGATGAAAAATCTAAAAGAGAAATTAAAGAAAAACTCCCATTTACCATTGCAACAAGAATAAAAAATACCTAGGAATAAACCTAGTAAGGAGAAAAAAGAACTGTATGCAGAAAACTATAAGACACTGTTGAAATAAATTAAAGATGATACAAACAGATGGAGAGATATACTATCTTCTTGCATTGGAAGAATCAATATTGTGAAAATGACTATACTACCCAAAGCAATCTACAGATTCAATGCAATCCCTATCAAATTACCAATGGCATTTTTTACAGAACTAGAACAAAAAATCTTAAAATTTGTCTGGAGACACAAAAGACCCTGAATAGTCAAAGCACTCTTGAGGGAAAAATGCAGAGCTGGAGGAGTCAGACTCCCTGACTTCAGACTATACTACAAAGCTACAGTAATCAAGACAATATGGTACTGGCACAAAAACAGAAACAGATCAATGGAACAAGATAGAAAGCCC
This sequence comes from Monodon monoceros, assembly GCF_005190385.1. Lineage (NCBI taxonomy): Eukaryota > Metazoa > Chordata > Mammalia > Artiodactyla > Monodontidae > Monodon > Monodon monoceros. The sequence continues at coordinate 147,458,655 of NW_021703778.1, read as the reverse complement.
AGAGATAAACCCATGCACCTATGGTCAACTAATCTATGACAAAGGAGGCAAGGATATACAATGGAGAAAAGACAGTCTCTTCAATAGGTGGCGCTGGGAAAACAATGAAATTAGAACACACCCTAACCCTGTACACAAAAATAAACTCAAAATGGATTAGAGAGGGCTTCCCTGGTGGCGCAGTGGTTGAGAGTCTGCCTGCCAATGCAGGGGACACGGGTTCGTGCCCCGGTCTGGGAAGATCCCACATGCCGCGAAGCAGCTTAGGCCCGTGAGCCATGGCTGCTGAGCCTGCGCGTCCGGAGCCTGTGCTCCGCAACGGGAGAGGCCACAACAGTGAGAGGCCCTTGTACCGCAAAAACAAAAAAACAAAAAAAAAAAAAAAAAAAAGGATTAGAGACGTAAATGTAAGACTGGACACTATAAAACTCTTAGAGGAAAACATAGGCAGAACACTCTATGACATAAATCACAGCAAGATCCTTTTTGACCCACCTCCTAGAGAAATGGAAATAAAAACAAAAATAAACAAATGGGACCTAATGAAACTTAAAAGCTTTTGAACAGCAAAGGAAACCATAAAGACCAAAAGACAACCCTCAGAATGGGAGAAAATATTTGCAAATGAAGCAACTGACAAAGGATTAATCTCCAAAATTTACAAGCAGCTCATGCAGCTCAATATCAAAAAAACAAACAACCCAATCCAAAAATGGACAGAAGACCTAAACAGACATTTCTCCAAAGAAGACATACAGATTGCCAACAAACACATGAAAGAATGCTCAACATTATTAATCATTAGAGAAATGCAAATCAAAACTACAATGAGGTATCACCTCACACCAGTCAGAATGGCCATCATCAAAAAATCTACAAACAATAAATGCTGGAGAGGGTGTGGAGAAAAGGGAACCCTCTTGCACTGCTGGAGGGAATGTAAATTGATACAGCCACTATGGAGAACAGTATGGAGGTTCCTTAAAAAACTAAAAATAGAACTACCATACAACCCAGCAATCCCACTACTGGGCATATACCCTGAGAAAACCCTAATTCAAAAAGAGTCATGTACCACTATGTTCATTGCAGCTCTATTTACAATAGCCAGGACATGGAAGCAACCTAAGTGTCCATCGACAGATGAATGGATAAAGAAGATGTGGCACATACATACAATGGAATATTACTCAGCCATATAAAGAAACGAAATTGAGTTATTTGTAGTGAGGTGGATGGACCTAGAGTCTGTCATACAGAGTGAAGTAAGTCAGAAAGAGAAAAACAAATACCGTATGCTAACACATATATATGGAATCTAAGAAAAAAAAAAAAAAAGGTCATGAAGAACCTAGGGGCAAGATGGGAATAAAGACACAGACCTACTAGAGAATGCACTTGAGAATATGGGGAGGGGGAAGGGTAAGCTGTGACAAAGTGAGAGAGTGGCATGGACATATATACACTACCAAATGTAAAACAGATAGCTAGTGGGAAGCAGCTGCATAGCACAGGGAGATCAGCTCAGTGCTTTGTGACAACCTAGATGGGTGGGAGGGAGGAAGATGCAAGAGGGAAGAGATATGGAGATATATGTATATGTATAGCCAATTCACTTTGTTATAAAGCAGAAACTAACACACCATTGTAAAGCAATTATACTCCAATAAAGATGTTTAAAAAAAAGATATCTAAAAAAAAATAAACACAAGAAAACTCTTAGAGGAAAACATAGGAAGAATACTCTTTGACATAAATCACAGCAAGATAATTTTTTGATCCACCTCCTAGAGTAATGGAAATAAAAACAAAAATAAACAAATGGGACCTAATGAAACTTAAAAGCTTTTGCACAGTAAAGGAAACCATAAACAAAACGAAAAGACAACCCTCAGAATCGGAGAAAATATTTGCAAATGAATCAATGGACAAAGGATTAATCTCTAAAATATATAAACAGGTCATGCAGCTCAATATTAAAAAAAAACAGGGCTTCCCTGGTGGCGCAGTGGTTGAGAGTCTGCCTGCCGATGCAGGGGTCACGGGTTCGTGCCCTGGTCCGGGAGGATCCCACATGCCGCGGAGCGGCTCTGCCTGTGAGCCATGGCCGCTGAGCCTGCGCATCCAGAGCCTGTGCTCCGCAACGGGAGAGGCCACAGCAGTGAGAGGCCCGTGTACCGCAAAAAAAAGAAAAAAAACAAAAAACAAAAAAAACAAACAACCCAATCAAAAAATGGGCAGAAGACCTAAATAGACATGTCTCCAAAGAAGACATACAGATGGCCAAGAGGCACATGAAAAGCTGCTCAACATCGCTAATTATTAGAGAAATGCAAGTCAAAACTACAATGAGGTATCACTTCATACCAGTTAGAATGGGCATCATCAGAAAATCTACAAACAACAAATGCTGGAGAGGGCGTGGAGAAAAGGGAACCCTCTTGCACTGTTAGTGGGAATGTAAATTGATACAGCCACTATGGAGAACAGTATGGAGGTTCCTTAAAAAATTAAAGTAGAGTTACCATATGACCCAGCAATCCCACTACTGGGCATACACCCAGAGAAAACAATAATTCAAAAGGACACATGCACCCCAATGTTCACTGCAGCACTATTTACAATAGCCAGGTCATGGAAGCAACCTAAGAGTCCATCGACAGATGAATGGATAAGGAAGATGTGGCACATATATACAATGGAATATTACTCAGCCATAAAAAGGAATGAAATTGGGTCATTTGTAGAGGCGTGGATGGATCTAATGAGACTGTCATACAGAGTGAAGTAAGTCAGAAAGAGGAAAACAAATATCGTATACTAACGCATACACGTGGAACCTAGAAAAATGGTACAGATGAACTGGTTTGCAGGATGGAAACTGAGACACAGTGTAGAGAACAAACGTGTGGACACCAAGGGGGGAAAGCGGCAGGGGTGGGGGTGTGATGAATTGGGAGATTAGTATTGACATGTATACACTGATGTGTATAAAATGGATGACTAATAAGAACCTGCTGTAGAAAAAGATAAATAAAATAAAATTCAAAAGTTCAAAATAAAAGAAAAAAAAAGAAAAGATTGTAAAAATTTTTTTAAATAAATAAATAAATAAAATAAACTCTTGAATGCAACGGTATGTCAAAATCAAAAAAAAAAAAGCAAACACTGAACCAGAGGATAAGAAAAACAACAAATTCTTCTACAGTTACCCAGTATTAGTGGTCTCCAAACATTTTTGTTTGGTGCTCCCAATACAAATTTTGGGAAACTATGCATCCTTTTTGTTGGTGGCATCTAAGGTTTTTCATCATAAATTTAAAATGTTCCAAAGGATCCAATGAATGGCAAATATAATTTTAAAATAAAACTATAACAGTATCCTTTTAAGTATATTCAAGGGAACCTAAATAACATCAGGATTCACCAGCCACTGTACATTTTAAAAGTACTATAAAAGGAAAGGCTCTTTTTGTCAGTAAATTTTTCACTTTTTACAATACTATACTTTTAACTGAAAGTAACATATGAACAGGAAAGTACACAAATCACAACTGCAGAGCATGATGAATTTTGGTCACCTGTGTGAACACCACTGAGCATAGAACATTCCCAGCACCCCAGAAGCCTCCCCTACTCCCGCCCAGACATCCCCCAATTCACTTTTGTTTTTACTTCTTCCATTCCATTTCCCCCAAAGAACAGCTTAGCCTAACAGAACATATTTAATGCTTGTAAGTCTTGTACATTATATTATACCTTCTCTACAACGAAAATATGTATACAAATTACATTTAATATTTTTAAGTTTCCTGTGATCATAAGGCTGTACTTGTTATACATATATTGACCTATCATTGTAAGAACATAGTACACAATTCATCAAAACACCATAAATATTATAAGTTTTTATTAAAATGTACATTATACTAACATCAATTTCTCCACTTTGATAACTATACTATGGTTATAACTGATTTAACATTAGGAAAACTGGGTAAAGGGCACATAGAAACTCTATATTATTTTTGCAACTTTTCTAAAAGTCTAAAATTATTTTTAAAAAATATTACATAAAAAGAGTACACATAATATTGGAAACATTTCAAGTGTTTGCATTCCTCTCGCATGTGAGTTAGAAGTCTCTGGATTGAAAAAGACGTCTAACTTCTGGTGCTATGTATTTTCTTAGAAAATACAGACCACCAGAAGCCACAAAGTATACTGTATTTAGGTAATGGATTATTAATATTCCCAAACATACATGTACAACACATTCAAAGAGAAGTGAAGAAAATATAGGTTAGAATTTATTAATACTGACTGAGTCCAAATTGAGGTGGAATTCCTATACACCTACAGTAATAGTTCAGAAACTATTGAAATAAATAATATACTACTAACAGGAATTAGGAATGCAGTCTCTACTGTGAGCTATTTTAAGACTGTTTAAATACCTATTTAAAATAGTTGCATCTGATTCACTTCAAGCACCCAGTCACACATTTAGAAAACCAAATCCACATCTTCCAGGCAGTAAGGAAGAAAATAAAGTTTAAATTACTTTCTGCCCATGAAGCTCAGACATAAAATAAAACTGGAACTTGTTATAAAGATTCAAAATATACATTTATCTAAGATTATGAAGAAACTATTTGACATTAGAGACAGCATAGGCTGGGTATTTATACACATTGACTGAGTATAAGACAGTAGAACTGAATAATCAAGAAAGAGCCTTCGTTTCTAAAAAATGAGGAGACAAGTACATGAAGTGACCGAAAACAAAACTTGTTAGCATGAGTGAGTACCTGGGGCATAAGTCCTGGAAATAAAATATAACTCAACCACTGAGCAAATAACAAAATTCCTATTAGATTTGCATCTCTTCATTAGACAGATGAGCTTAGCTGCCCTCTTCTCCAATAGGTCATGTATCTCTCCATAGTTGAAAATTACTCACTGCTAGAATAAGGCAGGGTTTCAGCATCAATTCTATTCCTATTTTCTCTTTCATAGATGTAACACTAAGAAACCTTGTTCACAAATATAATAGCTAACACTTATATAGTGTTTACTATGTGGCAGGCATGTGATGTTCTAAGCACTTATTAAATCCTCACGATAGTCCTACAAAGTGTGTGTCATTAGTACCTTCTCTTTACCAACGAGGAAGCTGACGCTCAGAAAGCTCACTTGCCCAAGATCAGTCAGCAGAACTGCAATCTGGGCCCAGGTTAGCTGGCTGCAGAGACCATGCTTCTAGCCACTAGGCAATATTGCCTCTCTAGGCTGATGTTAACCAATGAGACTGGCTGAAGTTTAATATAGCAATATCATTCAATTCTTTGAACTCTTTTCTAATTATATGTCAAAAGTCACAAGATGACCTATCTTTAAATTTTATATTTAATGATCTATCAGCTGACTACTTGATTATGTCCTTCTTCAATTTTGTTAAAGCAAAGAAATGGAAATCATTACCATGCAAAAAGATTCGTTATGCTATTACCTGAATTAAACACCAATATTTTTGTTCCTTTCTTTGGAACCCTTGAAATTTTTACACCCCAGGACAATGCACCATATTAAGATTCTAGGTGGGCCATTCTTTTATAAAGGGAAAAGACGGTAACTATGAAAAAGAAGGTGAGAAGGGAGAACCTATCCACATGAGGGGCTCACAAGCAGCTCAATTTTAGGAAAGAGAATCTATGGGATTTGCAATCCAGAAGTATTGTATTTTAAAACCATCCATCCTACAGAGTCCTTGCAAAGTCTTCAGGTATGTCCAGGGATGTGAACACTTCAGTCTGATTTGCAGACTGCTGCCCTATATCACAGACTTCTTTTGTTTTTAAAGGATGTTAATTATCTCTGCTGGCTACATGCCTCAGTGTCAGGTACCTTTAAATGGAGCAAAGTAGCTACAAGAGCATTACCTGGGAAAGTGATTAACCTTTTGTGCTTCAGAGAGGGTGCGAAGTAAAAAGGGCTTCAGGTGGGATCCTGTCCACATTAGGTTATAGTCAGTGCTGCTTGGGTGAACCTAAGGGCAGATAAAAAGACAAGATAAGAAACACCAGAGGGACTTCACTGGTGGCACAGTGGTTAAGAATCCACCTGCCAATGCAGGGGACACGGGTTCGAGCCCTGGTCCGGGAAGATCCCACATGCCGCAGTGCAACTAAGCCCATGCGCCACAACTACTGAGACTGCGCTCTAGAGTTCATGAGCCACAACTACTGAGCCCGCGTGCCACAACTACTGAAGCCCGTGCACCTAGAGCCCGTGCTCCACAACAAGAGAAGCCACCGCAATGAGAAGACCGCGCACCGCAACGAAGAGTAGCCACCACTCGCCGCAACTAGACAAAGCCCGCACGCAGCAATGAAGACCCAACGCAGCCAAAAATAAATAAATAAATTTATTTAAAAAAAAAAGAAAGAACCAGAGACAGCCCCTGGAAGAACGATGGAAGCTAAAAGTCATAGAGATTTTTCATCCACAGAGCACTCACAGGGGCGGGTCAGTTAGGATGTGAGCTTAGTAAGACAAAAGCTGAGTGTACAGAACAGAGGGATAAGCAAGTTTAAAGAATGAGAGAGTTGGACAAGTCTCACATGCAAAAAGTAGAATTAATCCTTTTATAAAAGTCCATGGTATCTCTAAATATTCTTGCATATCAAAGTGAGAGATGAGGACCCAACCCCAAAACTCCCTTCTCAGACTGTCCTTATATCCTTGCAGATGCTGGGTATAAAGTGATGATCAGATCTAAAACCTTATAGTAGCAAACCAACTTAGAATTCATTCATTCATTCATTAGAATTCATTTGTCCATTAATTCAACAATTATGTACTCTCTGCCTCTGATGTGACAGGTACCATGTTAAGCCCTGGAAATAAAATAGCAACAAAGACAGTATATAAACTGGTATCAGAACTTCCTCAAAATGTCTACTTCATACGTCAACCTAGGATAAGAAGCGAGCAACCAGACTTTTATCAACTGTCTCAAAATATCCACAGTGGAAGTCCCTCCAGCATTTTTGCCTTTGCCTTTTGATGTCAAATCCCCATTTTCCCAATTTTCTTTGGGAATAACATACTCCTTGGTTTTAAAGGACCTGGCAATCACCTGCCCTTCCCTTCCCCCAAGGAGTAGACCCTTGACCCAAGCTAGGCTAATCATTCTATCTCCAGAATATGCTTCTTGAGCAGAGAAAGGCACAAGGACAATGAATGCAGTCGATTCATTCCACAGCAGTAAAGGTGGTCTTGAAGACTTCTGTTGCCAGATCCCTGGAGCTACTGCATTCTCTCTTCTTCCAAAGGTCTGCTTTTTCAGCTTTTCCTCTGGTTCTGCTAGCCATTCTATGTACATCTTTACTATAAATCCCTTTTGGTTTACGTTGGGCAGAGTCTGTTTCTGTTGTTTGCAATCAAAGAGGTTTAATTGGGTATTAGACAATTCCTTATGGGAAACTCTGCCTCTAGCCCATGCCTAAAAATACAGCAAGGAAAAAAAAATTTTTTTTCCCTAAAAAAAAGCCCCACAAAATCTTGTGGAAATGTTTTCCATGTATTTCAAGGAAAAACTGGTAAAGTGACTCAGAAAGTCAGAAAGTCAATGCAAGTTCTGCATCATCACTAAGGAGTGGTCCCGTGTACTTTCTAGAGCTGGCCCTGTTAGCTGACAGTCAGTTAGGTGGCTAGGATTTTCAGCTTTTGAGCAGATAAGGTAAGGTAGTAAAAATGAGCTTACTTCATGAAATCCATGGGCTGTCAGGATGCTGCGAACCAGGCGACTGTCTGTTCGTACGATCTTGTAAGACAAGTGATAACGTTCTAAAGAAAAACATAGAATCAAGTTCAGTAACCAGAAAGTTAACTATAGAGAAAGAAATAAACTGTAAGATGGTGGCTGGACTAATTATACTCAATAACACAATACTGTTATCCTTAGGCTACTATAAGTAGGTTGAGGATTATTTTGGACTAAGGGTCCTAAACCTGAGATTCACTGACTGTCACTAAACATGGATGGGGGTGGGGCGGGGGGAATGACATCCCTGTTTTCACCAAATTCTAGTTCCAATTTAACATTACCTTCAATTAGGAATGTAGGCAACAAAGGAGAATAGTATTAGCAATGCCTGTGACCCTGCCACCAACAGATATCAGGTATTCTAACATTCTTTTACAGTTGTTACAGTTATCTCAAAAAATCACTTATTCTCTGGTGGCCTAGTGGTTAGGACTCCGGGCTTTCACTGCGTGGTGCAGGTTCAATTCTTGGTCGGGAACTGAGATAATGAAAGCCGCACAGCACGGCCAAAAACAAATCACTTACTCCCACAGTATTTAAAAATTATGGCAGTGAACAGACCTACCACTAGATCATGTTATTTAATGCACTAATAAAAGGCATACATATCACAAATTTGGTTTTTAAAAATATTTTGAGAACTATATTTTAATACAATTTATTTTCTTTGTAGTCTTACGTATTTTTAAAATACACTTAGAAAACATTATTCTGAGAAGAGACCCATAAGTTTCCCCATACTGCCAACGCCACCCACTGCACCAAAAAGGCTAAGAACGCCGTTCTAAATAGCCCTCATGTGCAACAATGTTGGTTACCAGCATATCTTAGACCAGAGGTTATAAACTGATGACACGAGGGCCAAAACCAATCTGCAGACATGGTTTGTTCGTTCCTCCTTGTGCTTTAAAAATAAAATTGAATTAATTGCTAACCTGTTGAAATTGGAGGAATTCACATAAAAATCTAGATTTCTGGGGGCTTCCCTGGTGGCGCAGTGGTTGGGAGTCCGCCTGCCAATGCAGGGGACACGGACGGGTTCGTGCTCTGGTCTGGGAAGATCCCACGTGCCGCGGAGCGGCTGGGCCCGTGAACCATGGCCGCTGAGCCTGCACGTCCGGAGCCTGTGCTCCGCAACGGGAGAGGCCGCAGCAGTGAGAGTCCCTCGTACCGCAGAAAAAAAAAAAAAAATCTAGATTTCTGGACTTCTCTTGAAAACCCTGGCAACCCTGGGCTCTCTCTCTGGCAAGGCAAGAGTCAACCAGAGAAGTGCAAGTGCTCCCTGCAGGACAGGCCTGCGCTGTCCAGTTCAGCACCATCCCCACCTGACCTGCTTCACTCATTCTTATCTCCTGCCAGGCCTCTGAGAGCATTCTGTGCTTGTGACCCCTGTCTAAGAGGAATGTCTGTAATCATGTGAGGTTTCTATATAGCCCCAAAGACTAAAGTTTTCTCTGGCGCATTACATGCAATCTCTTTCTATGCATCACTGTAAACTATTAGCTAAGAATTCTACAGAACGATTTTTTTAAAGGACTGCATACCGAACCATTTCTGAGTGAGTATAATACAGAAACTTATGGACAGGCTCCGGAACAAAATTCAGCCTCTACAAAGATAAGCATTTCTTTTTATAACTCTATGTGAAAATATTCATAAATCCCTGCTGCTACTTGCCCAGCCCTGGCAGGAACACCATGCCAAGCAGACACAGGAGGATTGGAATGATAAGGCCAGACACTCCATACTTCTCATTCTTGTGGCAAACTTTAAAGCCCAGTTACAAGGTTTTCCCAATGGTCAATCACTATTATGTTGTCTTTGCAATATTTTTATAAGAAAAACAGTGCAGAGGTTAATGTAAGCAGCAGCACAGCGCACTGCTCAAGAGTTTGTGTTCTAAGGTTTCCTAAAGCTTACCTCTATAAGAACAGTCAACAGAAAGAGAAACCAGCTGAACTCTGCTTCATTCTAGCAATAAGCAATATTCAACCATGGATAAATGAGCCAATTAGTTTTGTAAACGCTCAATTCATATTATGAAGAAATGGATTTTTTTTACTGTTATGTTTATTATTTATAAAAAATTTAATTTATTCTTATGCTCAACTGTATATTCATTAAGACTGTAAATTAGCTCAGTCCAGGACACATTCAATCTTTGGAGATATATGAACATAATAAATCTAATAAGATATAAAAAAAGGAGTTTGTGTTCTGATTCCAAGTTGGGGAAGGAAAGTACAAGATAGGTGTGGAATAGCTTGCTATGCCAAAAAAGAGGACAGTCACAAGGATTGAGAACATGTCACAAGGATCTTTTTTTTTTTTTTCACTGCTGCAGCCTCTCCCTTTGCAGAGCACAGGCTCCGGACGCGCAGGCTCAGCGGCCATGGCTCACGGGCCCAGCCGCTCCGCGGCACGCAGGATCTTCCCGGACTGGGGCACGAACCCGCGTCCCCTGCATCGGCAGGCGGACTCTCAACCACTGCGCCACCAGGGAAGACCTTTTTTTTTTTTTGGCACAAGGATCTTGAAGGGGCTCCCCAAGGCCAAATTTGAGGCAATCTGAATATAAAAATGAATACTGACAGAAAAAGATTTTAACTCACTTATAAGAAAGAAAACAACCCATGAATCCACACTGCTAAGAAAGTGAGAAGGTATACTACTGGTTTTCTAGGTCAGAAGTACGATACAAGTGTCATCAAGGCATCGGCAGGACTGCGTTCCTTTCTATAGGCTCTGGGTAGGGTCCACTTCCTTTCCTTTTCCATCTTCTAGAGGCTGCCCCTATTCTTCTTCTATCTTCAAAGCCAGCAATGACAGGTCTAGTCCTTCTCACACTGCAACAGTCTGACTCTTCTTCTGTCTCCTTCTATTTTAAAGGACTCCTGTAATTACACTGGGGCCACTTGAAGAATCTCCTTATCTTAAGGGTTAGCTGATTAGCAACCTTAATTCCATCTATGACCCCAATTCCGCTTTGCTAAGTCAGGTAACATTTTCACAGGTTCTGGGGATTAGGAGGTAGACATCTTTGGGAGACTATTACTTTCGCATAGAAGGGAAAGCTCTTCTTTACAGAAAAGCCAGCTAATAAATGTAGAAGGAAAAACTGAAATAGAAAATCACCATTTTACAAAAACTGCAACAGTAAGTGATTCAGACAAGAATCAATGAATTCCAACAGTCAGAGACTACTGGAGAACAGGATATTCATACATCTCAAAATATCACCCCAGAGAATGCTTTTAACAAAGGAGAAGGGTACCTGTACAATGAAGCAATCTGGTAAACACTATCTTAACCAAGTGATCAAACTTGTCATCACCAGTAATGCAATACAATGACATCACATGATTTCTAATGTGATACACTGAGGACATGACTTCATTAAATGATATTCCTACAAATTTTTTTCAACTTTTTTATTCTTTTTAACCTTTTTCAACCTTTTTAATCTAAACATGTGGAATCAATCTGACAAGCCCAAACTTAAGGACATCTGCAAAGCAACTAGTCTGGAATCTTTAAAAATGCCAATGTTATGAAAGACCAAAAAAAAAAAAAATCCAGTAAATGGTTGTAGATATAAAGGAGCCTAAAGAAATATGACAACTAAATGCAATCTCTGATTGGATTCTGGATTTGAAAGAAAAAAAAAAGATAAAGGACAAAATTGGAACAATTGAGGAAATCTGGGCAGGGACTGTATATTAGATAAGAGTGTTTTAGCAATGACAGATTTCCTGAGTGTCGTCAGTGTACTGTGGTTATAGAGAGGATGCCCTTGTTCTTAGGATAAACATGTTGAATAAGGTATTTAGGTCTGAAGTATGTGAACTAATTTTCAAATGGTTCAGAGAGAGAAAGAAGGTAAAGCAAACATGGCAAAATGTTAATAACGGGTGAAAGCAAGGAAATAGTATACATGAATTCATTGCACTATACTTATAACTTGCCAGACGGTTTTTTTATTTCTTTAAATAAAATGTTCAGAAAACTAAAAGAAAACCAGGTCTTTTTCATTGTGATAACTGATCACTGACAGCTCCATTTTTGTACATAAAAAGCCAAAGCCTCATCAACTGCTGGGGACCAGGACTGCGCCCGATTCTCTGACTGTTCTGCAGTGCTTGCCCCAGGCCACAGAGAAGATGATCGGTCAGGTGTGTGGAAAAATAGAGAATGATTATGTGGGGACTGGGGGAGAAGGGGAATAATAAAAGAAAGAGTATGTCTCTGGAGTTGAACTGCCGGGGTTCAAACCCTGGCTCTACTACTTCCTGCCCGCTGTCTTAAATAAGTTACTTAATTTCACTATGCTCAATTTCCTCACCTATAAAATGGGGTTGATAACAAAGGTACTTATCTCACAGGGTAGTTAAAAGCACTAAATCAGTTAATACATGTAGAGCTTTTAGAATAGGAAAGCTTGCTGATATGGGAATTCCCTGGCTGTCAGGTGGTTAGGACTCGGCGCTTTCACTGCTGTGGCCTGTGTTCAATCCCTGGTTGGGAAACTAAGATCCTGCAAGCTGCACGGTGCAGACCCCCGAAAAAAGAAAGCTTGCTGATACATAGAAAAATAATTTCATACAGTAAAACAGTAAATACATAGTAAAATAGCTACTAATACATATATAAATACATAGTATAATACACAGTAAATTATACATTTTATATAGCAAGTTAAAAAATAAAAATGCTATTAATACTCTTTCTCCTACTTCTAATATAGAAGTAAAATGCAGTCATCACTGTGCTCAGTGGCAGGCCTGATTCTCATGGTATGTAAGCAGTGACCACCTACTTCTTTTTTTTTTTTAAATAAATTTATTGATTTATTTATTTTTGGCTGTGATGGGTCTTCCTTGCTGCGTGCAGGCTTTCTCTAGTTGAGGCGAGTAGGGGCTACTCTTCGTTGCGGTGCGCGGGCTTCTCATTGCGGTGGCTTCTCTTGTTGAGGAGCACGGGCTCTAGGCGCATGGGCTTCAGTAGCTGTGGCATGCAGGCTCAGTAGCTGTGGCTTGCAGGCTCAGTAATTGTGGGTTGGGGGCTCTAGAGTGCAGGCTCAGTAGCTGTGGCGCACGGGCTTAGTTGCTCCGTGGCACGTGGGATCTTCCCGGAACAGGGCTCGAACCCATGTCCCCTGCATTGGCAGCGGATTCTTAACCACTGCGCCACCAGGGAAGTCCCTGGCCACTTACTTCTAATCCAAACCAACTAACTATAACCCAACTCAGATACATTGAACATGTTCTAAAAGGGGAGTGTAAGAGAGGCAGGGTGGAATGATGGAAAGCAACTGTGACTGCTTTAGGGATTTTAACCCGCATTCATGCTCTGTGTCCAATGGCCCTACAACCAATAATGCTGATTACCAGCGCATATTAGACCAGAGATTATAAAATGGTAACCCAGGAGCCAAATCCAGCCTATAGACAGTTTGTCCATCAGTAGAAAGTTGAATTATTTGCTAACCTTTTAAAATTGGAAGAAGTCACATAAAAATCTAGATTTCTAGGCTTCTCCTGAAATAGCTGGTAAGCCTGGGCTCCCTCTCCCTAGCGAGAGTCAAATGGAGAACTGCAACTACAAATTGAACCTGTTCAACTGTTCACGACAGAACCACCTTCGCCATGTTTTCTTCCATAAAAAAACAAGAGGCAGGGCACGGTCCTGCTAGCAAACTGCAAAACACCCAACATCTAAGCCTCTGAACACACACGCATCTCATCAATTCCACTATGAGACTGTAGAATTTCCTCTTCAACAACTCACATGCATCGCAGGGGACAATCTGAAGAACTAGGACCCCTGGCAAGTTCCAGGACTGACTGTAGCAGAGTAAAGACAATCAAGGAACCAATAATCTAACTGTCAGCACAGAAGCACCCTAAGGGGTTTGGTCCAAACTAGCATGGGAAACTAGAATGAAGATCAAACTAACATTCCTTTCACTTTAGAATACAAGAATAACCCCTTCGATGGCAACACAGTGTATCCTTGCCTTACTGTCAGAAAACTGGGTCCTTACATGCACAGTCAAATACGGTTGTCACTAGCCACATGTAACTTGAGCACTTGAAATGTGACTAGTGTGACAAAGGAACTGAATTTCTCATTTTATTTAACTTTAATAAATTCTATTTTCAATTTTAAAACTGATACTCAATTCAGTTATTGGAAAACTTGTTTGGAACAACCTGAACATAGGAATTGACTACAATTTCAACTATAACATTTATGAAATCTAAATACAGAACAAATGCTTCCAATGAAAATTTTGCACCATATGGAGATGTACTAAAAGTGTACAATACACACTGGATGTAAAATATCTTCACGATTATTTTATACTGAGTAAAAGTGGAAATGATAATTTGGATTAAATAAAATATATTATTAAAATTAATTTCACCTATTTCTGCTTATTTTTTTGATAAGGCTACTGAAAAATTACATATACAGCTTACATCATATTTCTGTTGGACAGTGCTAGTCTATACAAATCCAAATTTATGAAACTGACACATTCAGAGGCAAAATACAAAATACTTCATTCTAGGAAAAGATTAAATTGAAAATACCTGTTGCCCTTAAAATGCAATCCCAGGACTTCCCTGGTGGCGCACTGGTTAAGTCTCTGTGCTCCCAGTGCAGGGGGCCCGGGTTCAATCCCTGGTCAGGAAACCAGATCCCACATGCTGCAACTAAGAGTTCGCATGCCACAACTAAGGAGCCCACGTGCCACAACTAAGGAGCCTGCCTACTGCAACTAAGACCCAGCACAACCAAATAAATAAATAAATACTTTAAAATAAATAAATAAAATAAAATGCAATCCCATTTATATGTTCAAAGTATACACAATTTTGAAAAAAAAACATGGATATGGTGAGAAAAAAACATACTCCTGGAATATTTCACAAATAAAGCATATGAAATCTTATTGTATCCAAAATATTAACAGTGAATTCAATGAAACATTTAATAGATAACAGAAAAAACAAGGTTGGAATCTAACACTCTAAGATCAACAGAAGATAACTAATGCCCCAGATACACTTCTCAAGGGGATTTAACTCAGTATTATGATCTGAGCAGATCTATGTCAGCTATTTAAGAGAGAGAGAGAAAAAAAAAAAATAGACCAAGAGTGTTTAACAATTCAGAAATCTGAGGTAGCAACTAACAAAACTCATTCAAATTGTTCTTTTCATAAAGGAAGGTGAAGAAAATTATTAAACCTCAAGGAATTGGGAATATACAGAAAATTAAAAATAACAGAGTTTGAGAAAAAAGTTTAGTGGCTTCTTCCTTAAACACAGGAAGATGTACAGGAAAATAATCCAAAGACTTAGAGGTTCTAGAAAATAGTGATTGCTTGAATAATGGCATGATTACATTGATGGATGCTAATTTCCAATAAATGTTGGGTATTCTACAAAGGAAGGGTCTATTGCCACAGAATACATGGATTCTTTTATGAATCCAAAGAAACCAAAAGAAGTATGTGGAGGGGGGAGGATTATTTACTTCTGTTGTTTTTATGCACCTTTGATGTTCTGACTCTAATCATATTTAGTGGGAGACTCTCAGCAAATGTTAGTAAATCTTCAGAGACTCCAGCTTCAGAGAACATGAATGAACTATGTCCCTTTAAGTGGTAACCTAGCAACTTGCTGAGGGGATTAGAACACCGAGACCCTTGGGGAAGGAGGAGAATTCAAATCCCAGAAGCAGGTGCTCACCATCCTTTGAACTCTGGCTTATTATGGGGCAAGGACAGACCTTAAAGTCATCTCAAGGTAGAGCAGATCCTGTTCAACAAATAGAGTAAGCAGCACAAGTTTTGAATGCCTACTGTGTGCTGAACATTAGTGATCTCATTCTTACAATGCCTGCAAGGTAGCTATTATCTCCATTTTATAATAATGAAATAGATTAAGAGAGTTTAAGTGATTGCACAAGACTCACAGCTACTAAATACCAAAGCTGGGATCTGAAACATTGACTGAGAACCCATGTATAGACCCTTTCCACCATATCGCACAAAAGTTTGGATCCACAGTATGTAACCTTTGAAGACAGCTACAGGCTAACACCAGGATTCAGAGCACTGCTTAAAGTCAAAGAGGAGTGGACATAAATGAAATTAAGAATAGAAAAACAATAGAGAAAGTAAGCAAAATAAAAAGTTTGCTCTTTAAAATGATTCTCAAAATTGACAAACTTTTAGTTAGACTAACTAAAAACAAAGAGAAAAAATTCAAATTACTAAAATCAGAAATGAAGGTGGGGACATTACTACTGTATTACAGAAATAAAAAGGATTATAAGAGAATGCTATGAACAACTGTATGCCAACAAAATTAGATAAACTAAATACAATGGAAAATAACCTAGAGAGACACACAAACTGCCAAAACAGACTCAACAAGAAACAGAAAATAGAATAGATAAGCAGAGGTTGAACTAGTAATCAAAAGCCTTCCAACAAAGAAAAGCTAAGGACTAGATGCTTCACTGGTGAATTCTATCGAACATTTAAAGAATTAACACAAATCCTTCTCAAACTCTTCCAAAGAGGAGGAAGGAACTGATTCTATGAGGGCAGCATTACCCTGATACCAACGCCAGACAAAGACATCAAAAGAAAAGAAAATTACAGAACGATATCCCTTATGAATACAGATGCAAACATCCTAAACAAAATACTAGCAAACCAAATCCAGCAGCACATTAAAAGGACTATATACCATGCTCAAGTGAGATTTATCTCAGGAATGCAAGGGTGGTTCAAAATACAAAAGTCAATCAATGTAATATACCACATTAATAAAATGAAGGAAAAAAAACATAGAATCATCTCGATTGATGTAGAAAAAGCATTTGACAAAATGCAACACCGCTGTATGATAAAAACACTCAACAAAGGAATAGAAGAGAACTTCCTCAACATGATAAAGGGCATTTATGAAAACCCATAGCTAACATCATACCGAATGGTGAAAGACAGAAAGCTTTCCCCCAAAGATCAGGAAGAAGACAAAGATGCCCATTTTCACTTCTATTCAACACTGTACTGGAAGTTCTAGCCAGAGCAATTAGGAAAAAGCAGAAGAAAAAGAAAGAGAGGGAGGTAGGGAGGTATTCAGGTTAGAGAGGAAGAAGTAAAATCTCTATTTACTGATGACATGATCTTGTATAGAGATAATCCTAAAGAACACACACACACACACACACACACACACACACACACTCTCACTAGTAGAGCTAATAAATGAGTTCAGCAAGGTTTCAGGATACAGGATCAGTATACAAAAAATCAATAGTAAGGCTTCCCTGGTGGCACAGTGGTTGAGCATCTGCCTGCCAGTGCAGGGGACATGGGTTTGAGCCCTGGTCTGGGACGATCCCGCATGCCACAGAGCAGCTAAGCCCGTGAGCCACAACTACTGATCCTGTGCTCTAGAGCCCATGAGCCACAACTACTGAGCCCACGTGCCACAACTACTGAAGCCGGTGCGCCTAGAGCCCGTGCTCCACAACGAGAAGCCACCACAATGAGAAGCCTGCGAACCACAACGAAGAGTAGCCCCCACTCGCCACAACCAGAGAAAAGCCCTCACACGGCAACGAAGACCCAACACAGCCAGAAACAATAGATAAATAAAATAAAATAATAAAATAAATTTATTTTAAAAAAATCAATAGTATGTCTACACACTGACAATGAACAATCCAAAAATGAAATTGAGAAAGCAATTCCATTTATAATAGCATCAAAAAGAATAAAATATTGAAGAATAAAGTTAACCAAGGAGCTACAAGACTTGCACACAGCAAACTATAAAACATTGCTACAGAAATTAAAGAAGACCTAAATAAATGGAAAGACATCCCATGTTCACGGACTGGAAGACTTAACACTAAGACGGCAATACTTTCAAAAGCAATTTACAGATTCTATGTACTCCCTACCAAAATCACAACAGCCATTTTTGCAGAAATGAAAAAGCTGATCCCAAAATTCATACGGAATTGCAAAGGACCCTGAATAGCAAAAAAATTTTGAAAATGAAGAACAAAGTTAGAGGGCTCACACTTCCCAATTTCAAAACTTAGTACAAAGATACTGTAATAAAAATAATATGGCACTGGTATAAGGATAAACAAACAGACTGACAGAATTATTAAGAGTCCAAAAATAAACCCATACATCTAATGGTCTACTGATTTTCAACAATAGTGCCAAGATTATTCAGTAAGGAAAGAATAGTCTCTTCAACTAATCATGCTGGGACAACTGGATATCCACATGTAAAAGAATGGAGGTGGACCCTTATCTCACACTATATAAAAAAATTAACTCAAAATGGAACAAAGACCATCTAGCTCTAAATTTAAGAGCTTAAACTATAAAGCTCTTAGAAGAAAGCATAGGGATCATGACTTTGGGTTAGGCAATGGTTTCTTAGATATGACACCAAAAGCATAAGCAACAAGAGAAAAAGTAGATAAATGGAACATCATCAAAATGAAAAACTTTTCCCCATGAAAGAACACTATCAAGAGCATGAAAAGACAAACCACAGAGGAAAAAATATTTGGAAATCATTTTTCTGATAAGGGTCTAGTATCCAGAATATATAAAGAACCCTTACAACTCAACAACAAAAAGATAAGCAACCCGATTAAAAAATAGGCAAAAACCTTGACAGACATTTCTCCAAAGGAGATAATATAAATGGCCAAAAGGAACATGAAAAGCTGCTCAATGTCATTAATCATTAGGGAAATGCAAATCATAACCACAATAAGATACCACTTCACACCCATTAGTATAGCTATATTCTAAAAAACAGAAAACAACGAACGTTACTGAGGATATGGAGAAATTTCAACTCTCATATATTGTTGGTGGGAACATAACATTGTGCAGTCACTGTGGAAAATCCTTCGGCAGTTCCTTAATAAGTTAAACATAGAATTACCATACAACTTAGCAATTCCATTCCTAGGTATATACCCAAAAGAACTAAGAACAGGTGTTCAAACAAAAACTTGTGCATGAATGTTCATAGCAGCACTATTTACAAGAGCCAAAAGCTAGAAACACTTATCCATCAACCGATGAATGGATAAACAAAATGTGGTATACCCATACAATGGGATGTTATTCAGCCGCAAAAAGGAATGAAGTATTGACATATGCTAAAACATGGATGAACCTTGAAAACATTACGCTAAGTGTAAGAAGCCAGACACAAAAGGCTATGTATTGTATGAGTCCATTTATATGAAATATCCAGATTAGGTAAAGCCATAGAGACAGAAAGCTTAGTGGTTGCCAGGAGCTGGGATAAGGGGGTTGGGGAGTGACTGCTTAATGGGTACAGGGTTTACTTTTAGATGAAAATGTTCTGAAACTAGATAGTGGTGATGGTTGCACAATACTGTGAATGTACTAAATGCCACTGAGTTGTATACTTTAAAATGGTAAAAACAGTAAATTTTGTTATGTGTATTTTACCATAATTATAAAAAACAGTATCATTAAACTTATTGTGATAATCATTTCATGATATATGTAAGTTAAATCACTATGCTGTACACCTTAAACTTGTACAGTGGTGTATGTCAATGATCTCTCTATAAAACTGGAAGAAAAAAACAAAAAAATAAACACATGTACACGTAATTAAAAAAAAAAGAGGAAAAATAATTTAATATGCAGAAAACAATTTAAGAAATCACAAATAATCCGTTCAAGTATAAAAAAATCAACAGAATATTCTCATGACCAAGGCCCTTTCCCTAACTAAATATGGTTATCACTTTCTGTAAGATGAGGCTATCAGGGCCATGCCCAGCCCTTCCCTCAGTGGGGAAGGTCATACCTACCTCCAATTACTCGAACATTGTTGTCCTTTGTCAGAATAGCCTCAGCATGGAATACCAAAACTGGAATTCTCCTGCAGCCTCCAGTCCACATGATACATGGATGATCTCTACAACCGTAATAAAAGACTTTATTAATTTACAGCTCAAAATCTGAATTAACAACTGAAGCAGATCACTGTGGTTTGCTGCTTAGCACCTTTCCCCTTCTTCTGGAACAAGCATCCCAAATGTCCTATGGGAAACCATTCATCTCCCATTCTTAGTCAGATGGTCTGTTTAAGATTAACTCCGTTCCTGCTGTAGGGATGGCTCTTGACTGGCTTTAGCCAATCACGGTTTTCCATCCCCCAGTTATAGTTACTGGTTCAGGGATGAGGACATAAACCAGCTGGAGCCAGTGTGTCAGGAGATATGTCATGTGACCCTCTAAGAAAGCGATGCTTTCTCTTCTGTAGCAGTTGCAGGAGAAATGGCCTCCTCCCCTTGATGGTGTAAGAGAATGAGGTCGGGCTTCCCTGGTGGCGCAGTGATTGAGAGTCCGCCTGCTGATGCAGGGGACACAGGTTCGTGCCCCGGTCCGGGAAGATCCCACATGCCGCGGAGCGGCTGGGCCCGTGAGCCATGGCTGCTGAGCCTGCGCATCTGGAGCCTGTGCTACGCAATGGGAGAGGCCACAACAGTGAGAAGCCCGCGTACCACAAAAAAAAAAAAAAAAAAAAGAGAATGAGGTCTGGAAGTGCAAGTGTCATTTTGTGACCTTGGAAGGAGAGCCTGGAGCTGTTGGTAAAGGAGAAAGTCTGCGGGAGCCTGACTGAAAGAACAAGAGAAATGAGATCCTGAGCGGTAAACGTGCAGTTGCAGAATCAAGTCTTTCCTAAATATGAGTTCATAAATTCCCTTTATTATTGAGGACAATTTATGTCTTAGTCCCTGGCACAAATAAGAATCCTAACTAACATAGTCACAATAATTGACAGACCACTTTTACACCCTATAGTCCCTTTTTAAGCCAATTTGATGATCCATCCTAAGAGTCTGAGCTAGGAACCCTAAATTAATACAAGTACCCCCATTAAAACCACATATTTTAAAGGAAGCCTATACCAAATGGAACAATGTTTTCCTCCAGAAAAGGACCTCTGACTTTATTCTCTTCCTATCTTCCAGAAATCTCTGTTTAATCAATCTCAGACAGATGTGTATTTATTCACAGATGAGAAAAATCTCCAACTGCCTTAGTGCATGAAGGTAGGAAAGAAATGACCTGAGTCCCTACTATGTGTCAGGAATTACACTAAAAGCTTTCACATCTTATCTCACTTAATCCTCTTGCCTGCACTATGAACTGAAGAAAAAGTGTTCAGAGAGGTTGAGCAGTTTGCTTAAGGTCATACAGCTGGTTAAGCAAAGGAACAGGTATTAGAACCCAAGTGTCTGTGCTCTTTCCACCCTTCCATCTCCCTCATCACACATTTCAGTGATTTTTTGTATAAACACCTTAAACTCAACCCTTTGGGAACTGAAATTAATCAATTCCTTTTATGGAATAAGATCCATTTAGCCAAGATTCAGGCTGCTCTCAGAAACTCACATGACCACACTCCTTAACAAAGGCCATACCACAAACCTCAGGGCCAAGCTAGACCCTCCCAATACAGGTTTAAACAGATCCATGCGTTGAATGCACAGGCTGCCAGGCTACCAGTCTTAGAGGTGAGGCAGCCTTTAGGCTTGGGATGAGCTGCCAAGAGCTTTACTGAGGAAAGCAGAGAACACCATGCCTAGTTCATTTCCTGGTTTCTAGAAATGGAACGTGGATGCTTATTTTTCTTGCAATTTGACTCGGGTGACAGTGCCCATTTGTGAGAAATTGGTGTTTATAGGGTGCAAGAAGGATTTTATGTGTGTGGTTTGCTTGCTTTTTAATCTTAAACGCCTGTAAAATGTGGGTATAGGGCCGGATGATTCCTATGCTCTCTTCCAACTTGAATTTTTTTCACTACATTTCTAAGTCAGAGGACAGAGGAAAAATTAGGCAGCCTAAACTGTCAAGTCTTAGACAGAAACTCTGGAAACTATCGAAAGTTCCTTGTCAATCCATCTCTAGCTGCAAACTGGCACCACTGTGCCTTAGCACTTACAAACAATGGATTACGGATAAAAGGTAAAAATGCCTGACAAGAGTCAGGAACACAATAAACATACACAGCTGAGAAGAGCCAAGCCCGTAACCGTACTATCTATAGAAAGCTAAATCCCTGACACAGAATCTTTTCACTTACAACCTCTGAAAAGAGAAAAGAGGTAGTAGACAAATCATTAGTTCAGTAAGGTCGACCCAAACACACTTAAGGCAGACGTTGCATTGTCATTAAAAGCATGCTCCCACCAGGTGGTGCTAAAGGAAAAAGATTCAAAATGATTAGGAAGCTGAAAATTGGGACTTTAAATTTTCATTTACACCAGAAACTGGTACATTTTAAGAAATTATGCTTTTACAGACATAAAAGAGCAAAAAACTTGGATGACTAATAACCAAAGTAGACCAGTTTTATGGTTTACTTTACTGAAAGCCTAAGAACGTTTTGGTTTTTAAGAAGCAATTTCATGTGGAATAGATATTATTCACTCCTGGGATCCAGCCTACATAACTCAAAGCCTCGGTGCCTCATTCATACCAATGTCCCTGCTGGAAATGCCTTCCCCACTTCTCTCTGTTCATTTAATCCCACTCTCTAAAGCCCAGCTCACCTCACCACCTCCTTGGAGCCTTCCTTAGCTCCTCCGGCCCATAGTGATGTATTCTTTCACTGAACTGTAGCACTCACTACATAATCATTTGTTGATGATCTTTGTAACTGACCTAAAGCCAGCTTTTACAATAAGAATTAAATATTTTTTTTAGTGACTAAAGAAACCTTACATCAAATTAACGTTTCCACATCTCTATATAAATTTATATTTGGGAACCCCAAACAAAATACAGAAAAAGAGGCCCTTTACATTTACTATTTGAAATAATGCCATGCAAAACAAGGATGCCTGGACAGTTTCTAGCTCTAATGTCCAGGACTGCACGGCATCAATACTTTAATACAGCCTAGGGTTCTGAGCAGATCTAGCAGATATCCATGGATATATATCTTTGGATCAAGTCAACATCCTTAGATGATTTAAGACCATGTAACTTCCAAAACTTTAAAAATGTAAGCACGTTGTTCCAGGTGTGAACAAGATTGACTTAAGATTCCTAATGTATAAAAGAAGTATCTGATAGACATGAGCTGATGGAACATTAACAATCAAAACTCAACAGTAGGGCTTCCCTGGTGGCGCAGTGGTTGAGAGTCTGCCTGCTGATGCAGGGGACACAGGTTCGTGCCCCGGTCTGGGAAGGTCCCACATGCCGCGGAGCGGCTGGGCCCGTGAGCCATGGCCGCTGAGCCTGTGCGTCCAGAGCCTGTGCTCCGCAACGGGAGAGGCCACAACAGTGAGAGGCCCGCATACCGCAAAAAAAAAACAAAAAAAACAAAAAAAAACTCAACAGTAGGAGTTTAAAAGGAAGAGGAGCCATAAGGTCTGTGAATTTGGATGGGGAGGGCGGGGGGAAGGTGGAATGACACCTGTATTTTCACTAACTTCTACTAGAAATTTAATGTTTCTCAATTACGAATATAGGCACCAAACACAATAATAATAGTATTACCTGTGTTTTTGACTCTATCTGAAATTACAGATTTTATTATACCAAATTACAGTTGTTGCAGACATCTCAAAATATCACTGACATTTATCACTGATTGTAAGTTATGGTAGTTATTAAAATTGCCACTAGATCACCTGTGATTACAGTCTTCTCATCTGGTGTGATGAGGATGGAAAACAATTTGGCAACTCTCCACTCTCAAGCAATCATTCAGCTACCAAATGGTGACATTTCACAGTGGTGATCCAGACATCTGTGTTTCTTGGTATTCCCCACTTTTAATTGTTAATCAAAGACCACCCAAGTATGATGGTCTTATGCAAACTAAGCAAAAACAGTCTTCATGTTGCTGTCTTTAGAAAATAAAATCTAACTTTCTCATGTTTTAAATGAATGATCTTGTTATTTAATGTATTAATAAAAACGTACATATTACTATACCACAAGTTTGGTTTTTTAAAAAATCCTGATAACTGCACCTCAATGCAATTGGCATTCTTTGTAATGAAATGTATCTTAAGCACTTAAAAGACCTAAGGTGATCTAAAGCATGAAGCCTCCATTTATTTACTGAATAAGTTAGTCACTCAGTCAGCAAGCATTTATTGAGTGCTTACTAAAATATTAGGTTGAACCACCTACAATTCTCAATATTTGGCTGTTTTTGACCTACCAAAATAGCAATTTCATACAGTTCAACCTAATACTTGTTGGGCCCAACCTATAAGACCACTAATAAAAGAGACAGTCATGAAGTAAAAGATCTTGAATCAGAAAGACTGATGTTTGAAGCAGAAGTTAAAATTTTTGTGAAGTGGGTAAGAGGCAGCACACAGAAAACAAAAAGTCACAAGAAGGCAAAGTGACAAGAGAGAATTATCCATTTAATTATCCTGAATGAGAATGACCCAAATATAATATCAAATCTGTATTATTTTCTATGATCTAACAGTGATGAGAAGCCTTTCCCCAAAGCTTTACTAATGCTTCAATAATTTTTTTTCAAATTACATTAAATAATGTAATCTTCTACTTTATAATAAGAAATACACTTTAAATTCAATATAAAATCCAATAAAAATAATGCCTTAACATTTGTATGGCACTTTATCATTTAAAAGTAATTTCATACACATTATTCTATTTGATCCTAACTATACCCCCAAAAACAGCCTGCAAGGGGCTTCCCTGATGGCACAGTGGTTAAGAATCTGCCTGCCAATGCAGGGGACATGGGCTCGATCCCTGTTCCAGGAAGATCCCACATGCCGCGGAGCAACTAAGCCCGTGCGCCACAACTACTGAGGTTGTGCTCTAGAGCCCGCGAGCCACAACTACTGAGCCTGCGTGCTACAAATACTGAAGCCTGTGCGCCTAGAGCCCATGCTCCACAACAAGAGAAGCCACTACAGTAAGAAGCCGCGCATTGCAATGAAGGGTAGCCCCCAGCTCGCCGCAACTAGAGAAAGCCCACGTGCAGCAATGAAGACCCAACACAGCCAAAAATAAATAAATTAAATAAATAAATTGTAAAAAGAAAGAAAAAAAACGGCCTGGGAGATATCATCCCCACTTTTCAGGTTACATAGCACATGAATCCTAGTGGACTTATACAGAGAATCTTAAAAATTAATGTTACCTTTAAGCCAGATTCTCTCTTTATTCTCTGTGCAAGTAATAATTAATGTTAAAGGAGGCAAAACATCTAAGTGCTTCAAAATCCAGGAAAGCTAGGTCTGAATCTCAATTTATCAATCCAGGAAAGCTAGGTCTGAATCTCAATTTATCACTCTCTGTGCATCCCTGAGGAAGTTCTTTGATATTTGTGGGGCTAAACTTAATAAAGTGGGAATAATAACATCTTTAGATTAAATGAGATACAGCAGTTAAAGCTCTTACCATCACCTATAGCAGCTACACTTATCACTATCATTCATTTATATTACTATGAGAATCCAGCAATGAAGAAACTTGACTCTTATCTAAAAGAACTCAGGAAAGCCATGTGTCTCAACAGACTCAGCACAGGCTACACAATTCTAATGTCCTGCTCCACACTTACTCAAATAACTTCTTTTTTTTTTTTTTAATTAATTAATTTATTTATTTTTGCCTGTGTTGGGTCTTCGTTGCTGCGTGCAGGCTTCCGCGGCGAGCGGGGTCTACTCTTTGTTGCGGTGCGTGGGCTTCTTATGCGGTGGCTTCTCTTGTTGTGGAGCACGGGCTCTAGGCGCGTGGGCTTCAGTAGTTGCAGCACGTGGGCTCAGTAGTTGTGGCTCGCGGGCTCCAGAGCGCAGGCTCAGTAGTTGTGGCGCATGGGCTTAGCCACTCCGCAGCATGTGGGATCTTCCTGGACCAGGGCTCGAACCCATGTCCCCTGCCTTGGCAGGTGGATTCTTAATCACTACACCACTAGGGAAGCCCTCAAATAACTTCTTATTATCATCATTCTATCATCCTAAAGGCTTCTGAGAAAATACCCAATGTCACAGAATTGAGAGACCTACTTTTCTTCAATATCTAAAAATTTCAAAATCTCCTATGTTAGGAGCTCTTATCAAGAGTTGACTAAGAGCTACTACCTGCAACGTCTAGAGCCGATGTTCACTCATGAACCCAGAAACAGAGCCTTATCTCATTTCAGATAGCTGATGGTCACCCAATAATAAGATCTTGAATTAGACCATGTATGAAAACTAAAACCAGAGTCAGACAACACCAAAGGAAGGATATTGGGTAAAAGAGGATTTGAGTAAAAGAGAACTATTTTCCATCCTGAACGCAAAGGGTCAAAAGCAGGCTTGCTATTACTTACTCTTGGCTTACCGCCTCCTCATCCTCTGAGGATGCTGCTGTTTCCTCCAGGTCCCGGGCCATCACGACTGGCATTTCCTTTAGAGTTTGTCATGCAGTCAGCAGACGGGGGCCTCAGGGACCTTTCCTTGCAGATTCACTGGATCATACAATTTGGGTGGCACAGATTCCTGCAAGAAAGCCAAATGACCTGAAACACAATGCAGTTGTCTTTTTGTTCATTACTGCCGATGATCTTCCAAGTAATGAAAATGAATTATTTACCTAAATAGTGTCAAACCTCTAGAGACTTACCTTCTCTCACAGTGCTTCACAAATGCCACAAAAATCAAGATTTTTTTTTCAAACATACTGTCTGTCCTCTGTATTTGAAGAGCTGCTGTGAAGTTTCAGTTTCTCGTTTTTCTTTTACATACTAAATCTAACGTGCAGCAAAAGGATACACTTACTTAAGAAAGTCTGAGGTAGGTGGCTGATTGCCTAAAACATAGATTCCTTGCTAGAAAATCCTGACGTGGGTTAAAAATAAAAACGCAAGTATTAAGATCCTTGCAAACATTTCTTTAGATTCTATGCCAAGCACAGGTAAAATACTCTCATGTTTCCGCTAAAACAAATTCAACCACTAAACGAAAAAATGAATATATTCTGCTGAATCAAGGTCATAAATAGCTGGGAAAAAAAAACAACTGTCCTTCCACACTCTCAAAAATTATTCGCCCTTACTAAAAATCACAAACTATGATCCAAATATCAAATAGACATTAAAATTAGCATATTTCTAACTTAAAATATTTTTAATAGAGAAAAGGTACATGTTCATTGCGTGTCTTTTTGGATGGAATAGAAATTACAGGTAAAGAAAATGAAAATGTTTTAATGACCATAATCCCATTACTCAAAGATAACCATTTAATGTCAATCTTTCCAAACCTAATTTTCCATGCATTAATATATGTGATAAGAACGTAAACAGGGCAAAAAATGCCAATTCCGATAACGATCCTTACACATATTCAGCGAAATGGGCAATATCTAACAATCTCAAAGGCGTTCTTCCGAGTATCCCCAACGGGGCCTCTCAGTATTTCCCAAAATGTTGCAAGTCCCTTAAGTTAATACAAAACAAACAAAACCTCCAAGCGAGGAAGGGATGTCAACCTGTCCTAGGCTGCCAGCAGAGCAGGGAGAGACAGGGCGATCGGAAGAAGATTAAGGGCACTCGCCCAAGGAGCGTCCTCGCCCTAAAGGGATCGGGCCCTCAGTCCCACCCCCGGCTCACTTCAATCCAGGTAGGTCCTCAGATGCTCCCTACAGTAAGGACGCGGGAGACTCCGCCGCAGAGATTCAGCCCAGCGCGCCCGGAAGCCAGCAGCTGCTCCCGGACTCTGAGAGAGAAGTGCAGCGGATGGCGCCCGTCCAGACTTGGGAGCGCACCTCCCTCGGGTAGAGGAGTGCGCTGGCGCAGGCGTTTACCTGGTTCATCTGCCCATGGCTCGGGGCAGGCAGGCGGGGACAGCGCTCTGCGCCTACCTCCCTCCTCCTTCCCCAGCCCGGCTCAAGGCGGCCGCCGACCGCTGCTTCCCCCGTTACTACAACAACCAACAAGCAACCGCCCGCTCGGAGCCACTGCGCAGGCGCCCGCCACCCGGCGCGGAAAACGCTCGGCTTCGGGCGCGGACAATTGTCGTCACCGCCGCGCAGCGCAGGCGCAGGGCCCTGCTTTCCGCAGAAGTCTTGACTTCTTTTTTCCGCTCTTTTTACCTCCGCCGCAAAAAGATTGGCCCCGAACCTGGAGTTCTTCCGCCACGCTCAACACGAGGGGTCACTGCAAGAGCGGCGTACCGGGGGTGTGGCTTGGGCAGCGGCAACCGCTGATTGGCAGTGAAGGGGTTCACGCCCCATCTCCTGCTCGAGCAGAACCAGAACAGCCAATCAGAGCGAGGACTGATGGAAACGACCCAATCCTGGAGACGGGCTGAGAGTGGGAGCGGGGACAAGTGGTTCAGGTGGATTCAGGGCTGGAACTGTGCTGGGGAAGCTTCTTGCTCTCGCTGCTGCTGCTGTTCTTGGGAGTCCAATCGCTAGGTAAGGTGAATGTGGGGGAGAAGAGGTAGGTGTCTGTGTGGCATCTGATTGAGAGGATCCGGACAGTCTGGAAAAATGGATGTGGGATGGAAGGAAGATAGCAGGGAGGCCACCTTGTGGGGGAAAAGAGGTTCCAGAGACCAAGAGAAGAGGGAGCTGGGAAGATGAAGAAGGCTTGATAGGTTCGGAACTAGTGAATGGATGAACGAATGAGCGGCCACTCTGAGCCTAGCACGGTGCGAGGAACCTTTACTTTCTCATGTAATTCTTATAATAACCCTTGAGATAGGTATTTTTAATCTCCATTTTGCAGGTAAGGAAACCTAGGCTGTAAAGTGTAAGTTACTTGCCCACGGTCACACAGCTACTAAATGGTAGGGCCAAGAAAGGAACCTCTCACTGCCAACTCTACTAAACACCACACCTTTTCTGGCCTGGGCCAGGGCAAAATTTGAGAATGGGTGTTGGATGCTCTAGGGGGCCCTCCGAAGCTTTAGGGAAATTGTGCTGAGGGATTGGCAGAGCAGTTCGGAAGAGTGCTCAGGCTCTGTTCATCAGCTATCTGCTGGGGTTTCTGAGAGCTTCTGTGAAACAGACATAAGTTCTGTCAAAGAGGGAGGCCATCCATGCGGCTTTTCTGACCCTGAGAGAGCCTGAGTCTCCTGCTGAAGGAGGGTGAGAAAACAAGGAGGATGGCAGGGGAGGGGAGTGTGCACTTCTTGGCCCATGCTGTAACTGCTTGTGATTCCAGTAGAACCCCATTCTCTCTGGACTTGGACAGAGTCCACTTTTGTGACCCATTTTCACTGAGCGATTCACCCATTGACCCTTCCTTCTCTAGGACTCTTTGTTTTTTGGTGCTTCACACTGTCTTGAGCCATTGCTGACTTTAATATCTGTTTCAGCTGGGTAGTGTAGGAACATAACGAAACATCTACTGCCGAAGTGACAAAGGAAGCCTGATAATTTATCGCCACTTCAGGCCCAAGAAATTAACCTGACAACAGATAAACCATGGGCCAAGAAAACATAACGAAGATGGCCAAGAAGCAATTCCATGATAAGATTTTTTTTATCTACATGGTTTTTACTTAAACCAAGCTGAGTGCTCAGCAAGGGTTGATCTAAGGTTTTGTTTTTTAAACAAAAAGTACATGACCTGATGGTATTTTCTATACAAGTTGAAGACAGAAGTGGCTGTGGTATGCTTGTCTTCCTCAAAAATGGAAACTTCATCAAAATATTCTCAAACAGTGAGACAGTCTTGCAACATATAGACCAACAGACCATGCTTCGTATCTCAGCTCTGCCATCTATTACTGTGTAACCTCAAGCAAGTCACTTAACCTCTCTGTGCCAACCCTTATCTGTAAAATGGAAATATTAAGTGTCTATCCACCTTAAGGATTAAATGAGATAATATATGATAGGTTCTTGGCACAGTGCGTGGCATATACAGGTGCTCAATAACTGTTAGCTATTGTACTAGCTAACCCAACACCAACATTGCTGTTTCCTTCTCCATATAATTTTCTTACTAGTTCTCAAGTCACCACAATTTATTTATTTTTAGATTGTTCTCCTAGTTCATGGAGGATGGTGTACCACAGTAGAGAAAACTTAAGGATGTAAATATTGCCCTCACACCATAGATTCCACTCAAATGTACAAGGCTTTTCTGTGCTTGGAAGGATCTGTCACCAGTAGCCAGGCAGGTATCTGTTAGTAGATTTATAGTCACCTTTGAGCCACTTGCATTACAAAGGAATGACATGAAACGCCAGGCTAGAAGTAAAGATCCCAGGGGACTGATTCCAGCCAAGAGAAGAGAGTTCTGATTTAGGCTAATATTTTTGGAGAAATTCCTTAGACAAAAATAAGCACTGTGCTACTTATTGCAAAGTATACTGTTGACTCACCACTATTAGTATGACTAAATATTGAGACCAATTTTTGTAAGTCTTACACCGAAGTCCATTTTACTTCTTTATAGTGATATTTGTACACCTCCCTTTCTCCTGTTCCCTTTCTTCTCTCCATTTTTTCCACTGGTTTTGTCATTTTTACCCACTGCATTATTTAGCGTTTTTCACTCTGGGTAAAGGTCAGCACACTTTGATTTAAGGTAGATATTCAAAGGCAGTGTGCCAACCCTGTGAAGGGTAACTGGGAGTGGATGAGCCTCAGGTATTTGGAGAGGAGTTTATGAAATGATTGATCAAGTAAGCTTAGTACAGCCCTCATGGGTGGGACACAGGTTAACTACAGAGGAGAGTGAGCTTATGGTTGAAGTACACTAACCATCTGTTGTCTCGTGCCCTTTGCCTTTGTTTCCAAAGCAAAAAGCCCTCTCAGATTTGAGGGGAGCCATGAGCCGGTTCCTGAATGTGTTACGAAGCTGGCTGGTTATGGTGTCCATCATCGCCATGGGGAACACGCTACAGAGCTTCCGAGACCACACCTTTCTCTATGAAAAGCTCTACACTGGCAAGCCAGACCTCGGTAAGAAAGCAAAGACCTGCATCCTTTGTGGGAGTGGCTTAAATTGTGGTTCCCACGTCTGGCTATACATTAGAATAACCTAGAAAAACTAAAATCAAACAAAGCACAGGTGGCCATTTCCCTCTCCAGACCTACTTACTGAACCTTTCACCCCCTGGGTGGGGCCCAGGAGTCTTTTTTAAAAACTTCCCAGGTGTATCTGATGCTGCCTAATCTAGCCTTAGGCAGCCAATAGAGTAAGAGACGTGGTGGATAGCACTTGGTCCTTTTCTCCCCCAAGCTTCTCTGAATACCTTTTCATTCATTTTACACTGCCCTAGGCAGCTAGTCTGTACAAAAAGCATTACAAGGGCAAGTGAGGAAACAGTTCCTTGGTGATTCTGTGGTGCCCGACTAGAAAACCATAAAGAAGCTTTTCATATTAGCTCAGCCCCCTTTCAGAAATCAGATCGTGGCGCACATGGTTTATACCCTACGTTGCAGATGGAGAATTACTAATCCAAGGTCTTCTCAAACCGTGACATAGACCTGAGAAGATATCCCAAATCCCTCCAAGTTGGTCTCCCAAATTGAACTTCCGCGGGCGCATGGTGGCCTCTCCCAGTGTCCTGAGCCTCTCTGCTGAGAGTGTCTGCACACTTAAGCTTGCACTTTGTTGCACTGATGTGTGGGGAGGCTTGAGCTGCAGCACCATTTCACAGTAGCTGACAATTCTGTGTCACATTTATAGCTAACCCAGATTCAGGCTCTGACCTAACTCATTTTTCTCTAATATCTGAGTATAAAATGAAACTAAGTAGGCTAAGGCTCACTTTGAACAAGGCTCAAATACAATGGGTGTAAAGAACCTGGAAAAGTGGGCAGGATAGTTCCACTTTTCACGCACCAGTGCAGTTCTCAGATGCTCCAGGAACCTTGTATAGATTCACAGGGTTTAAAGGTTGTCTGGTCTAGCCCTTTGAATTTAAAGTTGACACAGAGAAGCCCAGGGGTAGAAAATGCCTCCTCCCTCATGACCTGGGGGCTGTCCTGGTACTTTTCTGATCATAGCAGGACCCCGGAGCATCCCGTAGAGTTTCACCTGATGCCTAATTTAGTTAGGATTGGTGAGATATTCCACTTCTATATCTCACTCACTAGAGAAATTTCCTGCCTTTTAATCAGAAGAGCTATCAAAATGCTTTATAAAGAATGTTGCCCTCCAGGGCTAACCGTTAGATATTTGTTTGGTATATGGAATTTTTTCTCACCTTACTACCATCTAAAGGTCTTCAAGGTTGTGAATTTGGTATTGCCGTCTGGTTTCCCAAAGGCTGAAAAATCCTTAAAGCAAAATCCTGAAAGACCTTTCAGTTGCCAACGTTGTCCTTTAAAATTTCTCTTGCTCAGTGGACCAGCAAAGAAAGTATCTTTGCTTTCACCGTTCTGGTATTCCCCCTCCCCACTACTGGATGCCTTAGATCAATGCCAGTACATTAATATCACCAAGGCCAGGGAGGTTTTAGAAAATACCAGGTGGGCCCTGGGCCCACCTCCAGAGTGTATGATTTAACTGTTCTGGTACCCAGGTCTTGGTAGTTTTATAAAATGTCTTCAGTTGGTTCTAATAAATGTCCAGGGTCAAGAAGCACTGTTATGATGGACTGTGATCCATACTCAGGACAATACAGCAGTGCCAGAATGAAGCTAGCAAAAGCAGAGTGGCCCCAGCAAACGCCAAAGAAACAGTGCTTTGTTCCCTTCCCACATGCACAGGAAACCAGCCTGGTTAGGGCTTCGTTCACATAAGATTCAGCAGACCCAGGGACTTGGGTCTCTTAAAGACCAAGTGTGGGCATCTAGATGGAGCCCAGTATTTCTGAGTTATCTCCTGTATCAGCCTTGAAAGTCTGCTGACCTCCTAGGCATCTTGTATTGACAGAACCACTCTCCACCACGTTCCCCCAAACCTGTCCGGATCCAGGCTCACTGGGCTTCGCCAACACCAGAGCGGCTTCCAGGGCAGAGCCGTAAACTACTGCAACCAGGAGTTACTGCCTAAGTGGGCTGTCTGTTGGCCTCCTCCTCTTGGAACTCGCCCACCCAACTGTAGGCGTTTGAAGAGGAGCTGAGCCAGTTCTCATTCTGGAATTCTTTCCATTCCTTCTAGTTCCCATGTGCAGCACCAGAGCCTCCTGTGTGCCCAGCCAAGGGGAGTTCAGGCCTAAGCTCCCTGCCCCCTTCAGTGAAGTAGGAAGAGTTTGGAGGGAACCCTGACCCTCCCTTCTCAACACTCTTGCTTTTTTCTGCTGCACAGTGAATGGCCTCCAAGCTCGAACCTTTGGAATCTGGACGCTACTCTCATCAGTGATTCGCTGCCTCTGCGCCATCGACATTCACAACAAGATGTACGTAAGAAAGGGAAGAGCGTTAGCTGCCTTCTGTTGGAAATCAGGTGCTAAGCATACACACTGTGGTCCTCTCTTGGAGACCCGTTAATTTTGATACATTAGCCTTGGATGTGGATAATAAAAGGTTAATAGGTTCCATTCCTTCCAGGCCTAAAAAACATAATAGGTCTGAAGGTCTTTAAAGTTTGAAAATTCTTTGAAACTGACATAGCAAACTGGTTATGTCATGATCCAGTAGCCTGCGTCATACCCCTCTACTCCTTTACTAAAGAGTCAGCCTTTCTTCTACTAAAGAGGTAGTGTGCTCTTTTTAGAGAGGCCATGACATACCTTATTCTTACATTCCTCCTTGAGAAGCAGGAATGAACAGAAATCACGATCCATGATAAAAATGAGCCCACAAGTTAAATGGTTGTATGCTTTATACAGAGTCAGGAGGTGGGGGTGACAGAGAACCCAGGACTCCTCTGTATTCTGCCTCTTCAGGAGACTCACATGGACTAATGTGGAACAGTTGCAAGCAATCACAGCCTCTGGTCTAGATAATGTTGTAACCCGTGCCGGCCACTGGAGGGGGCTCGAGCTTTCTTCCCAACAGCAGTCATCACCACAGTCAAGGTGGAAAGTTTGCTCAGGTCCCCAGGTGAGGCCACCAAAACACCAGCTTCATACTAAAATATTTTTGTCTTACCGAGACTCTCAGCATCTGGGCAAGAGAGGAGATAATGATATTTATTGAGCCCCTCTTATTATGCCAGATGCTTCCATCCACATGGCCTTGATTAAGTCTCCTCTTAGTAGCCCTGGGAAGCAGTGATTTTCATTGCTGGTTCTGTAGATCTACATATAAGACACCCAACTAATTTAAATTGAGGAAGACTGACTCAAGTGGGATTTGAAGCAGGGCTATTAGCACTGCGATCTCTCCAGCTTTATTTTTTCATATTTTTGAACCTGAAACTGGTTTACTTGGTCTAGATTGACACGTATTTTTGGAAGCAGTGCAGTTTAGTGGAAACAGCGTGGGGCCCGAGAATGAAAACAAGAAAATAGGCTCTGGTTTCAGTTCTATTGGTAACTAGCTTTGTAGCAGCAAGTTCATTATAGACCTTCTCTGCATCTCGGTCACTTCATGTATAAAATGAGACTGGTATATCTGTTCTGCCTCTCAGGGTGACTGGGGGGAAGTAAGGGCTGAATAATCATTTTAAAGCCCTTTACCATGATGAAGAATTGCTGTCAAGTGTAAGGGGTATGTCTTTTGCTCGCTGTGCTTTGGGGATGAGGAGAGACGGCTGAGACTTACCTTTACCTCTTTACCCTTTCATGTCCCCTTCACTCAACACAGGACAGCTGCAAATGCTGACTTCTGTTTCCAGCGTTTTTTGAAAGCCTGGGACTTTGGTCCAAGGCCTTCTGATATGCACTCTGATTCTATTCCCTCCCTAACTGGAAACTCAAAATCAACTCCCAGCTGCTCTCACTTTCTGAGACAGTCTGTTCTCAGAAATTCTGCCTATTTAATGTGTATATCTCTAAATAAACCTGCTTTCACTTAAAAAAAAAAGACAACTCCCATACATACGTATTTACTAAGTGTATAAAAACATGCACAGGAATGATAAAAATCAAACTTAAGATATTCCTTCTGGGGAAAAGGAGGCAGAAGAATGGGATCAGGGTGGGAAAAGGATACACAGGAGGCTTTAACTGAAATCCGAATATTTTATTTCTTAGAAAAAAAGTATCTGAAGCAAAAATGTCAAAATATTCAGATTTTTTTTGTATATTTGAAGTATTTCTTAATTTTTAAAATTTCATAGTTAAAAAAAAGGTACCAGCAATCTAAGTGGTCGGTCATCCTGTAACCTCTCTCTTCTCCACCTCCTTGTCAAAGCCGAGGAACAAGTTCTCTTCCCATGAGGTTGTCACCGTGTCCTCCATCTGACCATCTTGCAAGTTAAGATGCAAGATATCCACCCCACGTTGCGAGAGCATCTAAAGGCCCCAGAAAGGTCCTTGCTACCCTTTCCCCACACATGCCCTTCATTCTATGGCATCCATCATATAAGCACTGACCAGCCCCTGGCCAAACATCTGCCAGGCGGGCTTGGACTAGAGTCAAGCCAATTTGAGTAAGTAGAATACGTAAGCATGATTGGTCCAGAATTGTCTACAGTGCCTAGGATTGCCATACTGCAGACTCTGCTTTGCTATTGCTGGCTTCACCACCTTGCTAAGTAAGACTTGCGGAGGCCCTCTGGTTGCCTGGACCATTCCCCTCTCAGTTTAGCAGTTGAAATCTTCAATTTTGCCCTAGATGTGAATAAATTGATGTGATCAAGCAGCCAGGTCTTTCCCAGGACCAAGTCTCCTTTTTCTTTAGCCATAGTCATTTCCTGGGTTTTGATTTGTGTGTTTCAAGTCTGATCACTGCTTTTCCTCTGCACTGAACAAGCTGTACCTTCAGTCCCATCTCTGTCTGCTCCGCTGTAGGCTCTACCACATCACGCTCTGGACCTTCCTCCTCGCCCTGGGGCACTTCCTCTCCGAGTTGTTTGTATATGGGACCGCAGCTCCCACCATTGGCGTCCTGGCACCCCTCATGGTGGCAAGTAAGCATCCAGTGACCCTAGAACTCCTGCAGGAGCTGTCCCAGCCCTCATACAAGCAGTATAAGAAAGTGCCGTGCTTATGTCAGCCACTAATCTTGTCTCTGTATTAAGGTTTCTCAATCCTGGGAATGCTAGTGGGGCTCCGGTACCTAGAAGCAGAACCAGGATCCAGACAGAAGAAGAGAAACTGAGACCAACATCACCACGTCCGAGACTTCATCTTCCACCTTTGCCAGCCTCTTCCTTCACCCTCTTTGCTCTTCAATTTCTTTTCTGCTCCATCTTCCACTTCTAGTCCTTTCCTTTTTTTTTCTTTAATTTAAAACGTTTTAAGATATTTAAATATGCCTACGGCAAGTCGGTGCCATTTAAATGTACGTACCATTTAAAGAATCATTTGAAAATGAATACTCTGTACCTCCATCCAAATCAAGGAATCGCCGGCACATCCGAAGCCCACCGTGTGCCCTTCCCCCACCCACAGCCTCTTCCAGGACCCCTTTTCCAGCCTTCTGCTTTCTTCCTTTTATTTTCACCCGACGATTTGACTTGTATGGTGGGAACACGTGAACTGTGAAACTTAACGCTGCTGCCGCACCTACAGCAGCTGCCACCAAGGGCTGCTTCGAGGGGGTGTCAACCCAAGCTGGGCTCCTCTCTGCTGCTGGGCCCAGGACTCTGAACCATCCAAGGGACAGGCAGCTCTTCTAAGAAGAAGGGCTCCCCTGCAAGTGAGCATGGCTCCTTACCCTTGTGCCTACAGGTGGATCAGGGTTGGAAGAGTCTGGGCTGTTTTTAGACCTTCCGGTCAGCTGTATTTGTGTAATGAGATTTGTAATAAATAGAAAAACCTTCTGCTCTGATCAGTCCTCGTACTTTGACCTCCCCTAAGCCCAGAGCACTCCTGCCCCTCGTCTGAGGCCTAGCAGAGGAGAATCACAGCTTTCTGCTGATCAAATATACCATGAGTAGGACAACTCAAGACTCAGGCAAACCTGGCTGCCTTTTGTCCCTTGCTCATTTCTTGTGAAGTCAAATCTTCCTCCTCTCCACCCCCACCTTAAAGATTCTGAGTTCACAGCTGAACAGCCAGGACCCTCTCTTGTTTTCTTCCCAAGGAAGAAACAGATTCTTGAGAAAGCAGAACCAGGCAGCATAGAAGAAACAGCCGTATGACCATGAAAAGAAGAACACTGGGGCCCAAGGACAAGGCACTGGAGCAGACTGCTGCCATCTAAACACAACCAAGTGTTTATTGAACACTTACTGCATGCCGGACACCTGGGAAAGACAGATGAACGACCCAGGCAATGTCCCTGTAGTCAAGGAGACAGACTAGCAACAAGCCCATACCTGAAAGAACAACTCCAGACAGTGATAAGAACTCTAGAAAACAAGGTACTGTGATCAGGAAGGGGAGGGAGGTGCACAACTTAGATCATCGGGAAAAGCCTCCCTGAGGAGCTGGGATCTGAGTTGAGACTTGAATCGCAGGGATCGTATGTCTTAAGATGTGAGGTGGGCATTTAGGGCAGACTACAGAATGGTGAGGTTAGGGAGTGGAAGATAGGAGATGGAAGGGAGGCAGGGGGCTTGTGAGCGCCTGACAGGAAGCTTGAAGTTGATACTTCAGTTGGGAATTCTCAGTCAGTTAAGGCTCTTTAGGTGAAAATCTTCCCTAACCTAGCTGAACTAATAAAGGTAACATTGGCTCACAAAACTGAAAGGATTACAGGCTTCAGGGATGGCTTGATCAGGACTGAGCTCTATTTCTCCGGGATTCTTTTGGCTCTACCCTCCTACATTGGCTTCATCCACAGGCTGGCTTCCTTTATGATGATTATGGTGCCAAAAGTGGTTGTTACGATTCCAGGCCTCACGTCCCCACCTGGAAAAACAGCTCAGTGTACGAACCATCTTTCCTTTACCAGCTATTGTAGGAGGCAGTAAGAAAAGGAATGATCTTACAGAACGTTAACATGGATGGAGGTCCACAGGGAGCCCACCTAAGAAAGGAATGAATGAAAGCATAAGAGTATGTGGATCCTCTAGGCATGCACCACAGAAACATGATTCCAGATAAATAAAGACAAGATCCCAAAAGATCTAAAAACATGATACAGAGTATTGGCAGACACTATGGGCATAAGATTTCTCTAACAGCCCAGGCTTGGCTCCCTTCCCAGGTGGTTTAAAGTGGAATCATAGTGTTGTCTCTCCACCTAAGAACTGCTAGCAGATACGGAGCCAGAATGCCACAGACACAGTGCAACTCTCTGCAGAAGAAGTGTCCAGGAAACTGACCGTTGCAGCCCACTCACGTAACACACATAAGGTAAATGCAATCGCAAAGGG
The DNA here is from genome assembly GCF_005190385.1 of Monodon monoceros. Taxonomy (NCBI): domain Eukaryota; kingdom Metazoa; phylum Chordata; class Mammalia; order Artiodactyla; family Monodontidae; genus Monodon; species Monodon monoceros. The sequence goes on along the minus strand of NW_021703778.1, from coordinate 147,420,438 downwards.
AAGAGTGGCAGGAAGGGGGACGATTCAGAAGAACTGCAAATGACAAAACTGGATTCCGGCCAGCGAGACCTGTTGAGTGACTGCTCTGATTATAGAACAAACATTCCAGCCACGCCTTGAGGCAGAGCCAGAAACCACAGTGGGCTCTCTGGGCAGCAGGCACACTCAGGTGAACTGTCTTCCTTTGGATGCCGTAGGGAAAGCAGTCCCCGTCACATGTCAGACGTTGAGTTGCAGTCCCCCACAAAGGCCAGCTGTCACCCCTGCAGCCTCATCTTTTAAAAGTCACCCACTAGGATGGCAGTATCTGTGTCAGCAGAAGACCACCTTCCAGGGTACGGAGGCCACAGGAGCACCTCCTCTACCCCGAGCCCCCACCCCTCCAGACCACTCCCGCCACCAAAGCCATCTCTGCCCCAGTACATGACAAGGCAGACCACATGGAGAATCTTTTATTGCCTTAAAACATCTGACATTAACAAGTAGAAAATACTAATTATGTTTTTTAAATAAATCAATGGTTTCAGTAAACATTTTGTTGATACATTTTAAGGGGCTGAAGAGTAAACACTTTCTCCTTATCAAAAAGTAAGGCACCATCACTCTCCACCTCCCCTCCACCCCTACCTCAGTCCTCCCACCAGAAGTGTGAACTTCTTTTATGATGTACAGAATATCTGTACACACACACACACACACACACACACACACACACACCTGGCTCCCCTCGGGCAGTGGCTCAAGCACCCCAGCACCGCTGCCACACAGGCTGCTCCAATATGCTGAGGCCGGGGCAGCATAGGGGTCATGATCACAGAACTCAATCAATGCACAGGAGAAATGACCAAGACGTCTTATTTTTGGAAATACTACCCAAGCCCACGAGTAGAGCCAGACAGCAGGCAAAGCAGGAGAGGTCAGCTAGGGCTGGTTGAAGGGGAATCTTTAAATTCAGAACATCTGAGAAAAAATTATTGCTATTAAAGAAGGGGGTGAGGGGAGAGGTGGGGATGCAAATACTGTCCCCATCAGAGATGGAATGCACTTATCTAACCCAGCAGACCTGAGTCCCGTTCAGTGGCCACCTTCTGCCCTGTCATCTGTCAGAAGCGTTTTGGAGTTCGCAGGGGGGAAGGTATCCAGGTTGGTTTTCACTAAAAGGTACAGACAGTTGGCTGGGCTTGCCCTCCCTCTGGAGAACACGTGGGCAGCGTCCAGATGACAGCAGCAGAGGTGACAGTGACACACACACAAGGCGCTAGGCCAGGACATCTTTTGTAGAAAAGAACCTTTCCATTCCCAAATCGTTTATGGACCAGAGTCCCCAAATTCGTAAGCACCCTCACATCCCGAGAAGGTCAGCTCTCTGAAACCGGCTTCTCCTTCACAGCCACAGCAAAGTTTCTGTCAAGTTTACTGATGTTTGGTTTGATCAGCTCTTGGGAAAGAGGGTTTGGAGACAGACGCCAACGTGAGCCGGGAGAACCTGGTCCCAGAGTCCTGAGGGGTTGGTCCTGATGGTGTTTTCTCTCCCACAGAACGTTAGCGGTCAGTCTGGTGGCCCAGGAATGACCCTCGTCCAGAGCAGCTGCTGCTCCTTAGAATTGGGCTCCTAAGGGTCTGAAGACACTAGGAAAAGTTAACCTCCGGAATAAGCTTTCTTTCCGTGATAATTTGCAGGCTCTCTCCCGAGGGATGGGGTGGAGGGAAGGCAAGGCAGCCGGCCAGGACTGACTCCAGGATTCCCTCTGCCCCCGCCCACCAGCTCCCAGACCTACGTGGGGGAGGGGTGGGGAAGGGGCGGGGAGCCGATAGGCACGTGGTGAAAAGTGCAGTCTCCCCCAGGCAGGCGACACCAGCTCTGCGGTGGGTTCCAGGCGGAGGCACTGACGTCCAAGCCACAGCTATGCCCCCTGGTTCCCTCCAAAAGCTGCTCCGGTGAAGCCCGCGGTGCTGGGAGGGAGAGCTGTGCTGGCTGAAGAGGTGGGTGTGGTCCGTGTTCCCTGAGTCTCAGCACCTTTCTCTCTCAGAGATGCTCCTCCAATACACCAGTGGGGGCTTTGCTGGTTTTGCTCTCGTCCTCCTCCGGGGGTTTCTACAAGGCAAACAAGTGGGCAGCCCTTGAGGTGAAGAGGCAGGGACTCCATCCCGACCGGAGCATCTGCCTGCCAGGGAGTCTGTAATCCGCGGGGAAAACCAGAGTCCCAGGCACTCAGCACCCCTGACAGCGAACAAAGGGAACAGGAACAGAAGCTCCGGCCCGGCCACAAGCGTGCTCCTCAGACACACACACCATCACGACAGAATCAAAGGAAGCACAAGAAGGCAGCTTTCTGTGACACCGCAGCCACCACGGGCCACCTCACTGCGAGCGCCACTGAGTTCTGCTCACCCTTCTCCCCCTTCTGACAGCCTCAGCCCACCTGGACGGACCCCCAGGCGGCTGTGCAAAGGGCCAGGTCTGCACCTCCCCCAGGACTGCTGACCACCCCCGGTCGGGGGCAGCCCCAGGATGAGGAATACTGTTGCCATGTGGGTGGGGCAGCTGCAGCAAAGAACTGTTATAAAGGCAGGATGCTTAATGGCATATGTCAGCTGAGAATAACGTATATATAATTTCCGCATAGGAAAAGAGACTTTGGGTCAGTTTGTCTTCAGTTTTCTTGGGGGCGGATGGCACAGGATTAGAAGACCTTCTGGGTCACACTCGTTAACTGGGTGGGATTTATATATGGAGATTATTCTGTGAGGCCCCTAGGTGCCAGCGGCCAACTTGGGCATTTGTCTGCCATTTTAGGAACACTTTGCTTCTTCCATCAGGGGCTCATCCAGTTCCCAACAAGGCCTCGTGCACAGGCCCCGCCCCACACAGCCCCCACCATCGAGGCTGGAGGAGCACGTCCAGGACACATCAGCTGGAGAAATGGCGCTCCCTCTCCAAGGACACTCTCAGGGCAACCTGTGGCAGAGATAACAGCAGTAGATCCAGCTTCCTGTTCTCCATCCTGCTAACGTTTTGGCACCAGCTCGGCCTCAGCCCTGAGAAGCCCTCACTCAGGCAGCCAGCAGCCGACTTCAGCCACTCAGGCTGTCTCCTCTCTCTGACACACTCATGCACACACTCCCGCCTCTTCCAGAGCCATCACCTTGAAATCACAATCAAACAGGGCTTAGCGCCTCTGTGGCCAAGGACTACTAACTGGTAGAAGAATGGAAACCCAAATGCAGACTGTTGCCATGAAGGTCAGTCATGACCCCCCCCAGCCAGAAGTTCTGGCTCCTTCTACCAAAATGACACACTTCACTGATTAGAAAGAGCAGCTCTGAAAGAGAAAACCAAATACCATATGCTAACACATATATGTGGAACCTAAAAAAAAAAAAAAAAAAACCCTAGGGGCAGGACAGGAATAAAGACACAGACGTAGAGAATGGACTTGAGAACACGGGGAGGGGAAGGGTAAGCTGGGACAAAGAGAGTGGCATGGACATATATACACTACCAAATGTAAAATAGATAGCTAGTGGGAAGCAGCCGCAGAGCACAGGGAGATCAGCTCGGTGCTTTGTGACCACCTAGAGGCGGGGGATAGGGAGGGTGGGAGGGAGACGCAAGAGGGAGGAGATATGGGAACATATGTATATGTATAACTGATTCACTTTGTTATAAAGCAGAAACTAGCACACCATTGTAAAGCAATTACACTCCAATAAAGATGTAAAAACAAGAAAAAGAAAGAGCGGCCCTGGCCAGATGCGCTGCCTGCCCTGCATTCACCTGGAGCTGAGAGTGAATCCCTGTGACAGTTCGCAGGTCCCACTTACACCCACCACCTCGGGGTGTCAAATGACAGCCGTTGCAGGGATGCCCTCTGACAGCCCTGGCTTCCCTGGGCATTAGCCCAGCATGACTCTGGACACCCCCCCATCCCACCAGGCTCCCCCAGATGCAAGGGAGGTGCGGAGACACACAGTGAGTATCCAGGACACCGAAAGCTGAGCACCAGCACCGGACTGGCCTCCTGGTCCTACTCGGTGCTATTTCCCACAGTCCATTCGGATGAGCCAACACCTCCATCCTGGATTAACAAACCTGGTCCTAGTGGACAAGGATCTGGCTGCAAAATAGTGAAATATGGGAACAACCTAAATAGCAAACGAGAGGAAATGGAAATGTATATACGTAGATGTGGGGTTTGGGGGGTGCAATGGTGTAGAAAGGTTGCCAGGCTCTAGTAAGGAAACAATCAGAGTAGAAAACCCAATGTGCACAAGCATATTCATAGAAAATACACTGGGAAATGACGAAATGTTACTAGGGTATCTCTTGGCACTAGGACTATAGGTGACCTTGACTTTCTTCTGTTTGCCTTTATCTGCCCAGGGAAATACAGATTATAAAGTAAACATAGCAAAATCACATATCACTTGACACAAGGCGTCACATTCCAAATTGAAACCTTTTCACGAGAAACCCATCCTGTTATCACGGGCACCTTTTCCCAGGCTCAGGATATATTCGCCAGAGTGTCCCGAATCACGTTTCCTCATCCACGGCACAGGGGCAAACCCATCTCCACAGTGGTGACGCCACAGTTCTCACAGCCTCCTGAGAATAACACTCCTGTCTCAGGCTTTCCCCGTGTCCCCACTGAATGTCCAGTCCCAGCCGCCTCCCTCCACCTGCTCCCTGCTGCTACCTGCCAACCCCAGAGTGTGAGATCAGAGGACAAACAGTAAGGAACTAAAGATTAGCAACCATCTGCCAACACGTATTCTTAAAGCGCTAAATGTACCTCTTTCAGGTGACATTTTTGCCTTAGAAAATTGGCAAAGGTTTTTAAAAATGATAAATACTCAGTGTTGGCTTCATACACTGCGAGAGCAGTGAGCATTGGTAGCATTGACAGTACCTTTCTAGAGGACAGTCTGGCAATACACATCAAAGCTTAAATATGGGCATGACCACTGATCCATTTCTTGGGGAAATACTGTGCTTAAGAACGTGTCCAAAGATTCAGCTCCAGGACATTAATCACAGTATCATTTATAACAACAATCAGAAACAACCTTAGTGTTCCCGGACAGGAAAACTGTTAAACAAATCATGTTTATCCATGTGCGGTCATTAGAACACGGTGCAGTCATTAAAAGTATGTTGTAAGAGACTAATGACCTGATAAAGCACTCGCAACAGGTAAAAGGCACATAGAACAAGATTCCACTCTTGCTTAAAAAATGCATACATAGGGCTTCCCTGGTGGTGCAGTGGTTGAGAGAACGCCTGCCGATGCAGGGGACACGGGTTCGTGCCCCGGTCCGGGAAGATCCCACATGCCGCGGAGCGGCTGAGCCCGTGAGCCTGCGTGTCCAGAGCCTGTGCTCCGCAACGGGAGAGGCCACAACAGTGAGAGGCCCGCGTATCACAAAAACAAACATACATATGTATAGATCATATGTGGACACAGACATGCATAAGAAAATGTAGAAAAACAGCATCTCATCTCTAGCTGACGCTATTACAGGATGACTTTTAAATTTTGTACACCTTTCTTTATTTTTTTTACAGAATATGTATTACCTCTGTGATAAGTTTTGGGTGTTTTGTTCTGTTTTTGAAGAAAACCCTACTACGCTCTTAGAGCTGAAATTCCTTTCATCCTGGCTCAGACTTGACACTTAACACTTTGGTTAAAATACTTCCCAGCCAATTAGAGCTATGGGAAACACTTTTCTGTTCTAGATCAAACTCCTGGTCCTCTCTCCTTCCATGACCATCAACTCCTGCTTCCTGACTTGTCCTTTTAGAGCCCTGATGGCAACCCATTGGCCCCGGTCCCGCTATCCCCATGGCACTGCCTGGGGGGCTGTCACATGCCCAGAGGGCCACTGTCTCGAGGCCACCACCACCATGACCGAATGGGGGCCCCAGGTGGTTACCTCTCCTCTCCAGTCACCAACCCCAGGCTGAAAGGAGAGGACCCAAGGCCTGAGGACGTGTCTCAGGATCCGGTGGGGGGCGGGGTGGGGGGGCTGCTGCTCAGCAGACTGTGACACAGTGAGGAGCTCCGGGGACCAGAGCAGGGAGGCCAGGAGAAGGGAAGGAAGCAGGAGAAGAGCCCAGACAGGGCAGCAGAAAAGCAGGGCTGAGGCAGCTCCCAAGGAAACTCTTTGTCTCCACGTGCGTGATGCTGAGTTGCTCTCACGGCCACCCGTCACTCCGGGGGCGCCCCCCACCCCCGCTGCTGCAGCCTCAGCAAAGCCGGGCCCCGGATCTCAGCCCCGCAGCCCCCGCATACTCACATTCTCAGGAGTTTCTTTGTTTGCTTTCTGCCTCCGGAGATCTGCCCGAATGAATGCTGAGGTCCAGGATTGCAGAAGGAAGGGCAAAAGAGGCAGTTACCAAGCAGATCAATGGTCACGTTCATCCACGAGAGGGAGCCCTCACTCTCCTAAGGGCCACAGGTATCCCACCTCCTTCAGATATTCCAGGGATCTGAGGTTCAGTCAGCCTTGATAAGCCTGGGGACCACTGCTGTCCCTGACAGGCAGAAGCCAGTGATGACACTGCCCTTCACTTATAGATCCCTGATATTTGCAGGGAGTTTGCACACATTGCTCCAGTCCTCACAACAATCCCCATTCTACAGATTAGGAAAGTGGGGCTCCCAGAAGTGGGTCCACTTGCCCAAGGTCAAACAGCTATGGAGGTCGGTGTCACAGTCTAGGATTCAAACAAGGGTCTTTCGGGGCCAAAACCCAAGCTCGCTCCAACAAAATATGCTAATGCCTCCCCAAAGACTTCCTAACAAGCCCTCTCGTCTGCCCCGCCGCACAGGAGTACCCAACTGTCTGATCAATCGAGGCACTGGGTGCCAAGCTGCCAACAGCCTAAACCCGCGAGCAGTCAGAGCATCATGTTGTCCTGAGGCCCTGACTCACCAGTGAGGACTGCTCCAAGGGTGAGGAACGCACACAGGAAGATGTTCCCAGGCCTGGTTCCATAGTTGTCGATAATCTGGCCCTGGGAGATGGTGAAGATGATCCCGAATACCTGCAAAGGCACAGAGAAGACTGGAAACAAGGGGCCAGCCAACCAGCCCACGGGGGAGCTGAGCTGCCATAATGTAGTGTCTGCACCGGACAAGCCCAGCAGGGAACAAAGAGCCACGGCTCTGGGGCCACCACGAAATGAGAGGCCTACCTGGGCAGACACGTTGAGGAGGCCAGACGACATGCCTTCTGATTCTGGGTATGTCAGCTCCACAGCAAACTCAAATCCCAGCGGGAGGTAGCCAGTCATAAAGAAGCTGAAGCCCAGATCACAGAAACAAGGTGATGGAGGACTTCCGGAACGAGGAGAAAAGGGAGCCTACCTCCTGCCCTACAACTCCTTCTCCTAGTCTCTTTCTCCCCATCAAGACATGCCTTGAAAATCAGGCCATCCCCTACGCAGCCATTACACACACACACACACACACACACACACACACACACACACACGTACTGCCCACAGGAAAATAAGTGGGAGGTGAAGCTGAGTAGAGACCCCTGTGGAAGAGGTACCCTTTCCTACACTTTCTCACACATCAAGTCCAGAAAATTCCAGCTCTGATCTCTTACACCTGCACCACACTTCCGCTGCTTTCACATCCGCTCTCTCTCTCATTCTTTCCAACAACTCCACAAGGCAGGCCACTCATCTTAAATTACAGATGAAGGAACTGAGTCTCAGAGCGATTAAGGGAGGTGCCTGTGGTCTAATAGATAGTCAACAGCGAAACTGAGATCAGGACCCACACTTTCTGATTCCCAGCCCTGTGTACTTTCTCTGAGCCCATGTTGTCCCAAGCAGGGCTAATAAAGACTCCATATATTTCCTAGCCTCCCAGAGATCTGTGAAGGACACAGTCCATCCAAACAGCATGGATGGGCCTGGAAGTCCCAGGTGGGCTTTCAAAGTGTTACAAGTGAACATGACCTCTGGCCACCATTTCCACATTTCAGGAGGTCAGTGAGAAGGCAGCAGAGGGATACCTATTGCTTCCTAGGATGTTGGCAGCTCAGGAACCATGGGTAGAGCTTTCCAGTTAAGCAGGTTAGAGGTGAAACTTACCCCATTGCACCAGCCGTGATGAACACTACCCACAGGTGTCCCAGGTTCAAGGTCAATGTGTAAACCACCATGCCCACCAGAGTCATGATATAGACCACCAAAGTTGTCTCCCTACAAGCAGAGGCAACGAAGTTGAGTCATATACTGCGGACTTTAACAGGATCTTTCCCTCCCTCTCTCCCTCCCTTCCATTCCTTCCTTCCTTCCCTCCCTCCTTCCTTCCTCCCTCTCTCTCTCCCTCCGTCCCACCTTCTATCTATTGGGCACGTGCTGCGTGCCAAGCCCACTTCTGTGAGCTATTTGCTCTCATAGAATTTTCTGTCCATGAGGTTGATGGACATCGGACCAATGATCACACTGTGGTCAGAGCTACAAAGGGTAAGACCAGGACAGTATGAAGTCATCTTGCGGCACGTGTGTTCTCCTGCAAAACCCTCTCAACAAGATCGCGCTGCGCCTGGACTTGTCACGTCCTACCCACAAGCAACAAGGCATAACCCTTGCCTCTCCTCCTCCCCCACTGAAAAAACAAATGGGACACACAACAACTGTGGTCAGGCGGCAGTGGCATGCAGACAACCCCAGAAGCCCGTTCTGCTTGTCTGCTTTGCCCCCAGACCCCAGGACAATGCTGGGCAGAGCCCTGGCTGTGAGAGTCTCTGTCATCGTTGAATTCTTCCTGTTGCCACCTGCACACGTCCAGCACCGTTTTTCCTGCTAAATCTGAACTACTCTGCTCCTGACCGTGGCAACTAAGAAAGAACATTCTCCAGCCCTGAACTAAGTCCTTGACTCCAAAGCCGAGGTGAGAAAGCTCTGCCCACGCCCAGTTGCATTTCCCCTTGTTGGTCCCTCAGAAGGACCCTCAGCAACGTGCTGGTTTCTGTTTCTGGCTCACCCTACTTGTGCCCCTCCCCACACCTCTCCCCCCATGTTGCCCACTCAGGACTCTGCTGCGGCCCTGACTCCTGCACTGGGACCTGCATCCCTCTCTGTCCTACTGACTGAGGGCAGGGACTCTGCACATCCTTCTGCGCTCTGGCCACGAACGTGGGAACTCAGACTATGAAAGCTCAAAGCCTTCACTCATCTCTGCTGAAGCCAGAAACACAGAGGGGTTGCCAGCAGGTGTGTACTGTGGTTATGTGAAACTAACACTGCTTTTACTGGATGCCAGGGAGTCTGCTAAGTGCTTTACACGCGTTTATTATTTCATTCAACCCTTACAAAAGCCATGCAATAAAAGTATGACTAATTTAAGAAAACTGCAAGCATCTTTTCTAATCACAAAACTTTGAGATCAGAAATCAACTACAAAAACTGCCAAAAACACAAACACGCGGAGGCTAAACAATTATCTACTAAACAACCATCAGGTCACCGAAGAAATCAAAGAAGAAATTTTAAAAACACCTGGAGACAAATTCACAAAAAACACAACAATATAAAATATATGGGACACGCTTCCTGGCACCGAGCGAGCGGCGGCGAGGCGGCGTGAGCCGACCCCGCTTCCTTCTCGCCGCCGGTGCCGTTCTCGGGCGAGCGAGAGCGCGCCGCGATGGCCCCGGCCGAGCGGGGTTGAGCCCGCCGCCCGCCTGCCCACAGGCCCCAGCCCCTCCGGCCCAGCCATGGCGAAGCAGTACGATGTGCTGTTCCAGCTGCTAATGATCGGGGACTCTGGGGTAGGCAAGACCTGCCTGCTGCGCGGCTTCACCGACAAAGAGTTCCACTCCTCGCACATCTCCACCATCGGTGTCGACTTTAAGATGATGACCATAGAGGTAGATGGCATCAAAGTGCGGATACAGATTTGGGACACAGCAGGGCAGGAGAGATAGCAGACCATCACAAAGCAGTACTATCGACGGGCCCAGGGAATATTTTTAGTCTGCGACATTAGCAGTCAGCGCTCTTACCAGCACATCATGAAGTGGGTCAGTGATGTGGATGAGAATGCACCAGAAGGTGTCCAGAAGACCCTTAGAGGGAATAAGGCTGACGAAGAGCAGAAACGGCAGGTGGGAAGCGAGCAAGGGCAGCGGCTGGCCGAAGAGTACGGCATGGACTTCTATGAAGCAAGGGCCTGCACCAGCCTCCACATTAAAGAGTCCTTCACGCGCCTGACGGAGCCTGGTGCTGCAGGCCCACAGGAGGGAGCTGGAAGGTCTGCGGACAGCCACCAACGATGAGTTGGCCTTGGCGGAGCTGGAGGAGGACAAGGGCAAACCCGAGGGCCCGGAGAACTCTTCGAAAACCTGCTGGTGCTGAGCATCTTGCGTGGAGCGCCCCCGCCCCGCACAGTCCCCTCTCCCCGCAGGAGGGCTGCGGGCACACAGGGAGCCTGGGCTTTGCCCTGAGTCTCTTCTCCTTCGGGTGACCCTGTGGAATCTCGGCTGCTGCTCCTCCTCCTGCCTGGCTCCGGGGGGCAGCTCCTCTGTCCTGTCCGAGCTGCCTCGCCCCCCTCCGCCCTCCCCCCGGAATGGCCCCCTCCAGCCTGTTTCCCCAGCCACAGGCCTGCCTCGAGCCCCTGATGTACTACGAGCACCGCCTCACTACCCCGAGGTCCCAGGCGATGGCCCAGTCCGGAGTCAAGGAGGCCACTGGAGGTTCCTTCTCTCAGTGCATCTGGTTTCCTCTCCGCTTCTCCTCGTTTCTTCCCACCTCTCTTTCTGTCCCTTCCCCTCTGCTGTGTTCCTATCAAAGCCCTCCCCCCGCCCCCCACGTGTCCCATGTGGCTGCTGGTACAGCACCTTTCAATTCCTCCCTCTTTGCCGGGCTGAGGGAATGGACTCAGGCCCAGGGGCATGTTCGCTGCTCTGCTCCGGGAGAAGCCCCACCCCGCTTTGTGGGAAATTCTTCCAGTCCTCTCCTCCCCACCGCCCTTTCTTGTGCCATGGGCCTGCCTCCCCGGTGACCGGGGAAAGAGGAGAGGAAGGAAAGCCCAAACTGGTGGTCCCCACGCCTGGGGCTGTCCTACCCCACCCCTGCCCCGTCCCCAGCTTCCGCTGCACTTGGCTGCCTGCCCTCCCGCCTCTTGGGGGAACTGAGCTTCAGAGAAGAAAAAAATGATGAGGGGTGGCAGGGATAAGGAGTAACCTCCATTCTCTACCTGCCCTGCAGCGCATACACTATTTCTCCCTGCCCCCGGGCTCCCGAATTTAAAGATGTGGACCAAGGCCTGAGGGCACTGCAGGGGCAAGGAGAGCCCTGGGGCCAACCACACACTCCAGGAAGGGGAGTGTTTGGAAATGAAGGGCCAGCTCCTATATACCAGGTTGAGCGCCCGGACAGCAGTTTGCAAACCAGAGGGGAATTCAGCAGCAGCAGGGATTCCTGGGCCCCATCTTCCATTTCTTTTTCTTTTTCTTTTTTTTTTAACATCTTTATTGGAGTATAATTGCTTTACAATGGTGTGTTAGTTTCTGCTTTATAACAAAGTGAATCAGCTATACGTATACATATATCCCCATTATCTCTTCCCTCTTGCGTCTCCCTCCCTCCCACCCCTCTAGGTTGTCACAAAGCACTGAGCTGATCTCCCTGTGCTATGCGGCTGCTTCCCACTAGCTATCTACCTTACGTTTGGTAGTGTATATATGTCCATGCCACTCTCTCACTTTGTCCCAGCTTACCCTTCCCCTTCCCCGTGTCCTCAAGTCCATTCTCTAGTAGGTCTGCGTCTTTATTCCCATCCTGCTCCTAGGTTCTTCATGACCATCTCTTTTTTTTTTTTTAGATTCCATATATATGTGTTAGCATACAGTATGTTTTTTTCTTTCTGACTTACTTCACTCTGTATGACAGACTCTAGGTCCATCCACCTCACTACAAACAACTCAATTTCGTTTCTTTTTATAGCTGAGTAATATTCCATTGTATATATGTGCCACATCTTCTTTATCCATTCATCTGTCAATGGACACTCAGGTTGCTTCCATGACCTGGCTATTGTAAATAGAGCTGCAATGAACGTTGTGGTACACGACTCTTTTTGAATTATGGTTTTTTCAGGGTATATGCCCAGTAGTGGGATTGCTGGGTCGGATGGTAGTTCTAGTACAGCTAATCAATGAATTTGGTAAAGTAGCAGGATACAAAATTAATGCACATAAGTCTCTTGCATTCCTATACACTAATGATGAAAAATCTGAAAGAGAAATTAAGGAAACACTCCCACTTACCACCAAAAAGAATAAAATACCTAGGAATAAACCTACCTAAGGAGACGAAAGACCTGTATGCAGAAAACTATAAGACACTGATGAAAGAAATTAAAGATGATACAAACAGACGGAGAGATATACCATGTTCTTGGATTGGAAGAATCCACATTGTGAAAATGACTATACTACCCAAAGCCATCTACAGATTCAACGCAATCCCTACCAAACTACCACTGGCATTTTTCACAGAACTAGAACAAAAAATTTCACAATTTGTATGGAAACACAAAAGACCCCGAATACCCAAAGCAATCTTCCATTTCTTATGTAAGATGGGCATCTCCCCACCACCCCGGCAGGTGAGAGGTGACAGAACCATGCTGGTGGTCTTTCACCAAGCCCAGCCTTCAGGTCTCAAGGCTTTCCCGAGACCCAAAGTTTGTGGGAGAAGGGCAGGGGGCTCACGGGCAGAAAGCAGGCGAGCCCTGGGTAGGAACGCTTGGTGCTGTTCCCTTCAGCCTTCAAGACCAAGTGCTCATCTTGTTCCTCAGCTCCTGACTCAGAGGCCTGAGGGTTTGCCAACTGCACTGTGGCTACAGGTGGAGGGAAGCGGACTCCCTCCTCCAGGGCCCTTTGTTTCAGGAAGAAGTTTCTTTAACCCCATATGGTCCAAGAGTCGTTTGCAGGAGGCCCTTTAAGGAAGGAACAAGTCAGTTACCAGCCCTAGTAGGGTTCCTCCCCACCTTCCCAAGATGGGAGAAGCCTAGGGAGGAGGATCAGTCTTAAGCTGCGTTGCATGGCTGGCGCTGGAGCGAAAACAAAACTGGGCATCGAACATTCACTAATTAAAGACTAAAATCCAGGACACACACATGTGAAGAATTAAGAGCCCCACTTCCTTACTCCTCTGAAAAAAAGCATGGGGGATGAAATCACCAAACCTTTTCTTCTGACTCTTATCAAATCAGGAGAGAGCAGGAGAGGGTAGCTCAGGATGAAGGAATGGGGGATGAGTTATCATAGTTGAAGGGAAAGGAAGGCAGGAATAGTTATAAATCGTCAGCTAATGAGAAATGTAAAGAGCTGACTCTTTAGGATGAAGTCACGACCAGAGCTGAGGATACTTCCTTGAGGACTAACTCCTCAGGTGTAAACATGCAGCGTCACTCTGGGGTGGGGAGGTCAGCAGTGCCAACCCGCGGTGTGCCCTCAGCCAGGGGCTCGGGGGAGCAGAAGTTATACTGGCCACTGGCTCCAACCTGCGGTCAGTGTCACCGCTTTCCCTGAAGATCTGGCCGAGCACCATTGCCTTTCTCTCCTAGCCCCCTCGGGGAAGAGGGACTATATTTTTACTGTACCCTAGGGGTTCTGGAAGGGAACACTTGGGGTTAGGATTCTATGGCCTGAGAAGCCCCATCCATAAGGGCCACAGCTGGGGAGAAGTATGGGGCAGAAGAGGGGTTGGGATTTTAGGGTGCAGCTATGCTCATGAGGTACCAGAGTCAGCCTCTCACCCCTAAACTTCTCCAGTCCCGGAGGTAGCCTGGGACCTGGCCTTAGACTGTTGAGCAGGTGCACCTGCCTGTTGACTCCTCACCACCTTTGCACCTGTTGACTTGAGACTCAGCACAGCCCCAGGCACTCCACCTGCTCCTGAGCCCCACCATCTCCCTGTGAACTTTGTGTGCTGTGTCTTGGGTCCAGGATATGAATTGTGAGCAGGGTTCATCTATTTTAAACACAGATGTTTACAAAATAAAGAATATTTCAAGTCAAAATAATTAATTAATTAATTAATTAATTAAATATATGGGACACAGGAAAAGCAGTTCTAAGAAGCAAGTTTATAGTGACACAAGCCTGTCTCAGGAAACAAACAAACAAAAATCTCAAATAAACAACGTAATCCAAGGCAATCAGCAGATTCAATGCAATTCCTATCAAAACACTAATGAAAGTTTTCACAGAATTAGAACAAATAATTCTAAAATTTGTATGGAAATAGAAAAGACCCCAAATAGCCAAAACAATCTTGAGGAAGTAGAACAAAACTAGAGGTATCAGTTCGCCCAGATTTCAAACTATACTATAAAGCTATAGTAATCAAAACAGTATGGTACTGGCACAAAACAGACACAGAGATCAATGGAACTGAATAGCGATTCAAAAATGAACCCACATTTATGTGAGCAATTAACGTACAACAAAGGAGCCAAGAACATACAATGGGGAAAAGACAGACTCTTCAGTAAATGGTGTTGGAAAAACTGGATGGCTATACACAAAAGAATCAAACTCAACTACTCTCTCACACCATGCAGAAAAATAAAGTCAAAATAGATTAGGCTTAAATTTAATTTAAGACCTGAAACCACAAAAATTCTAGAAGAAAATATAGGCAGTATACTGTTTGACATCAGTCTTAGTAATTTTTTTTGATATATCTCCTCAGGCAAGGGAAACAGAAGCAAAAAACAAACAAATGGGACTACATCAAACTAAAAAGCTTTTGCACAGCAAAGGAAACTATCAACAAAATTAAAAGGCCAGCTACTGAATGAGAGAAGACATATCTGATAAGGGGTTAATATCCAAGATATACAAAGAACTAATACAACTCAACATCAAAAAACAAACAACCCAATTAAAAAGGGGGCAGAGGATTTGAATAGACATTTTCCCAAAGAAGACATACAGATGGCCAACAAGTACATGAAAAAGGGAACCCTCGTGAACTGCTGGTAGGAATATAAATTGGTGCAGCCACTACGGAAAACAGTACGACGATTCCTCAGAAAAATTTTAAAATAGAACACCCAGATGATCCAGCAGTTTCACTCCTGAGCATTTATCCCAAGAAAATGAAAACACTAATTCAAAAAGATATATGTACTACCCCTATATTCACTGTAGCATTATGTACAATAGCCAAGATATGGAAGCAACCTAAGTGCCCATCAACAGGCAAATGGATAAAGAAGATGTGGTACATATACATATATTTCAGCCATAAAAAAGAATGAAATCTTGCCATTTGCAACGACATGTATGGACCTAGATGATATTACGCTAAGTGAAATAATTTAGACAGAGAAAGACAAATACTATATAATATCATTTATATGTGGAATCTAAAAATCAAAACAAATGAACAAACAAAACAGAAACAGAGTTACAGAGAACAAACAGATGGTTGCCAGAGGGGAGGGAATGGGGGAGAGGAAAGAAACAGGTGAGAGAGATTAAGAGGTACAAACTTTCAGTTAGAAAATAAATGAGTCAAAGGAATGAAATGTATGGTGTGGGGAATACAGTCAATAACTATGTAACCTCTTTGTATGGTGACAGATCCAAGTTAGATTTATCTTGGGGATCATTTTGAAATGTATAGAAACATCAAATCTCTATGTTGTGTATAGGAACTAACACAGTGTAGTAGGTCAATAATACTTCAAACACAAACAAGCATGCAAACTCATAGAAAAAGAGACCAGATTTGTGGTTACCAGAGGTGGGGATAGGGTAGGGGGAGGGAGAATCGGACGAAAGCAGTCAAAATGTACAAACTTCCAGTTATAAGATAAGTAAGTACTAGGGATGTAATGTACAATACGATAAATATAATGAACACTGCTGTATGTTATACACACAAGTTGTTGAGATTAAATCCTAAGGGTCCTCATTATGAAAATTTTTTCTATTTCTTTAATTTTTTATCTATATATGATGATGGATGTTCGCTAAACTTATTGCGACAATCATTTCATGATGTATGTAAATCAAATCATTATGCTGTATACCTCAAACTTATACAATGCTGTATGTCAATTATATCTCAACAAAACTGGTAGGAAAAAAAGAGATGTATGACTCTCCCTAATATGACAAATGAGGAAACTGAGCTCAGACCAGTCAAGTTACTTGTCCAAAGTCACCGGCCCAGGAAGTGCACAGCTAAGATTCGAATCCAGGGGTGGGATTTGAAACCTGTGCTCCCTCTACTCCCACACACAGGAATACTAACACAGGATGGGGCTGCATCTGTGGGAAAGACCAACAGCCTCTGAAGGATGCTCTTCCCTCCTGGGTCCTCAGAGCAGCTGCTGAGGGCAGAGGAGCTTCATCCCTCCTCCCCCTGCTCCCCACATCCAGTCCCTCCCCCTCTGCAGAACCCAGCTCCATGGACACCCATCTCCCTCAATGACCCCGCAAGTTCATCTTTCCCATATTTGTTTACATATAGCTTCTTAAACCACTAGCCTGTCTACAAAACTGTAGTCTCAGCCAGAGATAAAGGGACCTGACCATCCAGTTTCCAGCCTCCAAACAAACCAGGACAAATCTGGGAGGCTCAGGGAAAAGGGAACTGGCACCAAAATGACCAGATGACAGAGCTCTCTCACCCTTTCTCTGCCTACGTAGTAGAGCAGGGAGAAGACTGTCCCATGCTGACTGCAGGATGCAGACATCATGTGACACTAGGAACTGGTGGCAGCAGGATTCTGCAGTGTCCTCCCCAGCCCTTTCACTGTATTTTCACCATATTTTCTAGTTCACCTGAATCATCTGGCTGCCCACATCCCCGCCCAGGCAACATTCCGATCTCTCCCTTCTCCTGCCACACAGCAAGCCCAGAAAAGGGGACGCTGCTGTATCCTGGTTCGGGAGTGGCCAGTCCTCACTACCCAAAGCAAACAACTGACATATGGCAAAGACAAGGCAGCAGCCCAGCTTCACCAGCAGTAATTAAGCCCAACTGGGCTCCTCGTCGTGTCCAGGCAGGCAGCCACATCCCCAGGGTTGGCCTTTGACAAAGGCAGACAGAGAGAGCCCTGGTCTGACCAGAGCCTCACAGAAGCAGATCTGTGTGGCAGAGAACAGGTCTGCCACTGTCTGTTGCCTCCAGACACTGGGAACTTTGGAGGCTTTGACAAAGCAGCCCAGAATGTTGATCTGCCCCAGAGGACAACCCTGGCCTGGCAGCTGCCCTACTGGCCAGCATTAATTGAGTGCCCAGTGCATGCGGAGCACAGGAAAGACACAAGTTGGGCCTCTGTTTCCAGAGCATTTTCCCCAAGGCTGGCTACTGAATTGAGGCATCCGGGTTGATCTTTTTTTTTTTAACATCTTTATTGGAGTATAATGGCTTTACAATGGTGTGCTAGTTTCTGCTTTATAACAGAGTGAATCAGTTATACATATACATATGTTCCCATATCTCTTCCCTCTTGCATCTCCCTCCCTCCCACCCTCCCTATCCCACCCCTCTAGGTGGTCACAAAGCACCGAGCTGATCTCCCTGTGTTATGCGGCTGCTTCCCGCTAGCTATCTATTTTACGTTTGGTAGTGTATATATGTCCATGCCACTCTCTCACTTTGTCACAGCTTACCCTTCCCCCTCCCCATATCCTCAAGTCCATTCTCTAGTAGGTCTGTGTCTTTATTCCCGTCTTACCCCTAGGTTCTTCATGACCTTTTTTTTTTTTCCTTAGATTCCATATATATGTGTTAGCATACGGTATTTGTTTTTCTCTTCCTGACTTACTACACTCTGTATGACTGACTCTAGGTCCATCCACCTCACTACAAATATCTAAATTTCGTTTCTTTTTATGGCTGAGTAATATTCCATTGTATATATGTGCCACATCTTCTTTATCCATTCATCCGATGATGGACACTTAGGTTGCTTCCATGTCCTGGCTATTGTAAATAGAACTGCAGTGAACATTGTGGTACGTGACTCTTTTTGAATTATAAGGTTTTCTCAGGGTATATGCCCAGTAGTGGGATTGCTGGGTCGTATGGTAGTTCTATTTTTAGTTTTTTTTATAAACGCAGATTCCCCTACTGAATTGGCATCCATGAGGGTGGGGCCCAGGAATCTGTATTTTTAGTAAGCGTCCTGGATTAGCCTGACATCCACTAAAATCTTCGTGGCTCTTAGGAATGCACTGGGCAATCAGGACTAAAGCATGTCGTAATACTTACCAATGAAGTGGAAGCAATTGCAAGATAACACACTGTAAATTGTTGGAAGCACAGAGCACCTTGGTTAACCCCATGCGGTCCACGAGGGAGCTATGGGAACAGGGCAGAGGAACCACCTCCTCGTCCCCACTCCGTGGAGTTTCCACAAACTGTCCAACTGTTGATGCTTTTCCACATTTATTTTCTCCTTCCTCTGCTTCTTCCACAAGCTACTTGGGGGATGGAACTCTGACAGGCCTCATGTCCCCTATCTCTAATCTTCCTATGATCCCCACAGGGCAGGCATTGCTTCCCTCATTTTATAAATGGGGAAACTGAGGCTCAGAGAAGATATATTTGAACTCCCCGCTTGACCACTCAGACCCCCAGCTGCCACACCCACATCTTTGGAGCCGTGTTGCTAATGAATATGTCATTTCAAGACAGGGGTCCCCGATTCAGTCCAAGAGGAAGAGTCACTTACTTGTAGGTTTTGGTCCTATCCAGCCAGACACCTGAGATCATAGCCCCAAGCATTCCTGCAATGACGATGGTCAGGCCGATTCTTCCAGCATTCACTTCTTCGCCCTGGGGAAACCACAGCCCCAGTGATTGCTCAGTGATGGGACAAGATATCTGACAGGGCGCAGTCAGCAGAAGGCAAAGGGGCAAAGGCAAGTAACTCCGGCTTCATTAGAGCCAATTCTCAGAAAGTATCAGGACAAGATGGCCTGTAAGAAGCTGCCAGTGGAGAGAGAATCCTAGAATAATTGCTCCTCCCAACATAATATAACCCTGGATGTGTGTGCATGATACTGGATGCTGGGGTGAACCAAATTCTGTCCTTAGAAACCACTTTTAGATGGATTTTTAAAAATGTAATCCTTATAGCAAACCTTTACCATTATTCCCATTTCACAGATGGGAAAACTGAATTATGTATATCCAAACATTCCATACTTAGGTTTTTTCAGTTATCACTGTTGAAGAGATAGGAAGATAATAATTATATATTTTTGAGCGTTTATTCAAAGCCAGACACCATGCTGATGATTTTATATCATCATCTCATTTAATTCTCCTAATTCCCCACCAGAAGGTTAATCAATATTCTCCATTTTACAGATGAAGACACTGAGGCACAGTGAAAATAACCTACTAGCCCAAGGTCATGAGGCCTTTATTAAGAGCAGAGGCAGGATTTGAACTCACACCTGTCAACCTCCAACACTGGACCGCTCAGCCACGGTGGCTCACCCCTCCCACAAGCATGAGAGCCTTAACCTTTCAAAAGAGGGCTGGACCCGGGATCCCGACTCCAGGTTACTCAGTGTTCCATTCCCAGTATCCAGCCCTCGCTGGTTCTGAAAACATTTAAAACATGCTTTCTGCTGGGTAAATAAGACGTTAAAATTAAACCTTGCCCACATTTCACAACTTAATTTATTTCATATGTGATTCTACTGTATATATGTTTACCTACTGTGTTGCCAGGCACCATGCTATGCGCTTTACATATATAAACCTTATTATTTACTTTCTAACCCTAAAATCAATCTTTCAGTAAGTAATTAGGCTTCCTTTACAGAAAAGAGAATGAGAGCTCAAAGACACTAACCAGCTTATTACACAGCTGAGGACCACCGGAGCTGGGGCTGAGACCCAGGGCCACCTCCCTCCAAATCTCAGGAGCACACACCATACCACGCTGCCACCCCAGCTCCTGCCCAGACAGACTAGAAACCTCCTTCTCTCAGGGCCCAGCAAGCTTAGGGAACACCCTTACCGGGTAGTGCAAGATCACCATGCGATTCAGCAGAGTGGACAAGGCATAAAAAGCACCAGCATTCAGACCTGAAGGAGGGAGGGAGAAACACAGCATTAGGGTCATTCTCCTGTTGGGGCCGTTGCTGGCTTCTCCCCACAGTGGTGAGGGGGGTCAGAAATCCTCATCCTTGTTGCCACTGGAGGTAGTGTTTCAAAGAAGAAATACTCCAAAACAACCAAAACTAACCATTTGAACCTCTTCTTAGCCACACACCACTGCCCTCTCATCCCTTTATCCCTGTCCTGGAAACACAGGCTCCAGAAAGTATTACTCCCAGGTCAGAGCCATCTACATTCCTCTTAAGCGCTGGCCTGACCTAAGGGGCCAGCAGAAGTACTGGACCCCTTCCACCTCCTCCTGATGACCTGTCCCCCCTCACCAGAATGCTCCAGACCTCTGACCCCTGACAACACTCCCTCTGCAGGTAGATTCTCACCTCTTTCCACATCCCTCCAACTTTTTTCTCAGATTCAACATCACACAAAATCTTATATTCAAAACCATAAAGGACCCTAAAGAGCATTTAGTTGACTCTCCTAATTTATCGATTCGTCCAAGAAACAGATGGAGCACCTAGCATATACTGCAAGAATCTGTGTCCTTAGAAGATGAGGTTATTTGTCAAAAGCCGTACAGTGACTTAGTAACTAAGATGAGACTGAAACTGATCCAGAGGAGAAGGGCCTTCTGCCTTCCCTTCATAATGATGGTGGTGATGGTGGTGATGATGGTGGTGATGGTGCTGGTGGTAGTGGTGCTGGTGGTGGTGATGGTGCTGGTGGTAGTGGTGATGGTGGTGATGATGGTAGTGATGGTGGTAGTGGTGATGGTGGTGGTGATGGCAGTAGCATACACTTATGTACTAGGCACCTTACAATCTAAACACCTTACGATCCTCATAACAATCCTAGAAAGTACCTAATATTCTCATTCCCATTTTGTAGGTAAGAAAAATGCACACAGATTTTAAAAACAAATACAGAGGTCACTCTGGAAGGCCCACCAGGAGTCTTTTTAATTTTAACTAATTTTGAGGCTCACACAACTACCACTGGCACACCTGGCATTAGGTCCACTTAGCAGCATGTAAGAGAGGACACAGTTCATAGACAGGGCAGCCGCAGGAGCTCCTCTTCACTGGAGCCAGTCCACAGAACCCCAGTCCATAGAGCCATTCAGAAGCTATTCTCTTTTGCCCCCGAGGTGACAGCTCAGTGCAGAGAAAGGTGGGTATGGCACCCACCCTGGCTTAACCCCTCCCAGGAGCCACTATTGCTGACTCATCCACAGGCATAGCTACCAGGATCTCCATAAAGGACAGGCCAGTGGAAAGGGTCACTGTGCTCAGAGAAGCACAAAGAATGGCTTCCCAACAGGGGTAAGAAGATCACCCAGTCCACCTGCAGTCATTTATATCACAATAGGTCATTCTTATCAGAAGAAATGTTGCCTAAATGCAGTTGACTTACTCCCTTTGTCAGGTTCCCAGGGGAATGAGATACAAAGTTAAGTGAAGATCAAATTCTCCTGCAAAATGGGGAAGGGAGTTTGGTTTGCCCTTCCCACCATCACACGGGTAGTAAGAGGCAGGGTTCGATTCAAACCCAGACTATGGACTCCAGGTCCTCCATCTTAAACCGTTGATTTCATATCCTTACAGATCTGATCCTCAGTGATTTCCCCAGCTCAGGTTACTGGCAATTTCGTGCCCCAGCCTCTCCCAGCAGGTCACCTCAGGGATGCAACAAGGTTGAGCTCAATGCCACCTGCTGAGGGGCACAGGGCCAACAGTCAGTCGGCAAACCCAGAAGTGTGACCAGATGTGACTGCAACTGCCACACTCATGGTCAGGAGGACTCTGAGACTCTCGGCAACTTCTCACCCAACAAGCATACTGGCCGCACCTTCATACCACACACCCAGTCACTTGGAAATTCCATTCCTGGGTCAAGAGAGCCCACAAGGAGACACATTCCTGAAATGCGGGCGGGTGTGGGGAAGAAGCGTGCAGGGAGGAGGATGAACTCAGCCCCCTTCCTGCCCCTCAGCCTAACAGGGCCAGGGGCCAGGGCATACACGAGGTGAAGCTCAGCTTGTGTCCACCTGGAATGAACAAGGAGGGCAGAACCCTCAGGAAACTGCGAAATTATCCAGGAGGACTGGGAGAAAAAACACCCCACGTCAAACACCAGCACCTTCCTGACCCTGAAAAATGTGGAGAGAAACAGTCCTGATCAGGCTAACCCAGGCTATCGAGGCTGAGCAGCTCTGTGAGGCTTAAAGGTTTAGAGAAATCACTTCCAGATCAGCCTCCCTGGCAGCTTGTTAGAAATGCAAATCCTGACCCCACCCAGACCTCCTGCTGTAGACACTGGGAGTGGGGCTCCTCAGGCAATGTGTTTGAACAAGCCCTCCAGGTAATTCTGATAAGGCTCAAAGTTTGAGACCTACTGGCTCTGCTAGACTAGTTTGGTTTACCAATCACCATCTCCTGCTCCCAGCCAGACAGGAGATGGAATCAGGGCTAAGGTAGGGAGGATGTGGAGGGGGCAGGGGTTTGTCCTGGAAGGCTACCATTCTTTCCAATTCTTTCTACAGTCCAACCTTAAAGGAATTAGAAATTCTGACTCTCTCTCTTGAATCTAGATGTCCCTCCCATATTGCCAAAGGTTGCCAGACACAGTTAAACGGCACAAATCCACTCCACTGCCCAAACCAAAGGGTCCAGTGTCCACACTGAAGGGCAGGAATGACATGTGTGCTCTGCCCTGTGCATAAGTACCTCTTACAGGAATGCAGGTGACTGTGTTATTATATTCAAGTGTGATTGTCCCCAACAAGGTAAGCCTGCCAGGTGAGGAAATGTGATGGCCCCTGAAAGGCCTGGTCACCCCTGGTATCAGCCACCTGGGAGAAGTGCAGGTCACTGAGGGGGTGAGCTTTAGGAAGGCAGAAGGGACTGACTTGTCATCACTCTGAGTTTCTCTCCTGTGTCAAGACCAAGTTTTTTCAAAGGGTGGTGGCATTTAGAAACCACTGGCATTAGAAAGCCTCAGAGTCTAAAAATGCAGATTCCTGGGCTGCACCCTGGACCAACTAAATCTGATTCCTCTGGATTGGGGCTAGGAATCCGCATTTTAACAACAACACAACAAAAGCCCTTGGCACTTCTTAAACTTGGGGATAAATGGCCTTGGGCATAGGAAGATCACAGACCAGGCCCAGGCCCTCAGAGGCTGGGGTTAACATGGAGGCAGCTGGGATGGGAAGGGGCTTCAAGAGAATCACCCATAGCACACCTACTTTAGAGGTTCTCAACCCTGCTGCAAACCAGAATCTCCAGGAATGCTTGTGAAAAGCAGATTCCCAGGCCTGGACCAGGCTATCTGAATTTGACTTTCCAGAAAAGAGGCAGGAATCGAGGCACACACCGCCCAGCACCCCAGGGGACTCTATCATCAGGCCAGCGTGGGAAACACTGATCCCAGATCCCATCTCTGGGTTCTGGTTACTCTGTGTTCATTTCCCTTTTGTCCTTCCTGAACTTGTAGGAAACCCTCTTTTTAAAGGGCCAGCCTGACCTCGGCAAAAGCTCCAGGGAATCCCGGAAGGACCTTACACCCACCCTGAAGCCAGCATCTTGAAGGGGCACAAAGCCCCTGCCGAGGCCCAGGTCGGGTGGTGTAAAGCCCTTGAGAGCCCCAAGGAAAGGTGTCCTCAGGACACATGTTGAGGCTCTGAATTCAGACGCCCAACACTGCACAGATTCTTCAGAAGCATAGCTGGAGGCAAGGCTGGGGGATGACAGGGAAGAGCAATCCCTTGGAGGACACTGTCCAGAAGAGGAGCCTTTCACCAGTCTGTTTACCAGGGCAGTCGTGAGCCATCAATGCAAAGACGTTAGGGAAGCCATGTGCAAGCAAGGCCTGGAGATCCGAGGGGGAGCCAAAGAAAGGTCCTTACTTCACCCCACCCCACGCCCACGGCTGACGCTCACCACAAGACCTGCCCAGCCCCAGGCTCTGGTGGACCCACGGGGAATCTGCTTCCAGCCCTGTGTCCTCCTGCGGTGCCATGTTAGAATAGGGAGGGTATTTTGCTAGAGGAGGTGGTAGTTTCTCATTCCTGTGATATTTCAGCAACATCAAGCACAAACCCAGCCTCTGCACCTCCTCCTCTCTAAACTGGGCTGCTAGATTTAGTAAAAAAACAAAAACAGCACACCCAATTAAATTTGAATTTCAGCATAAGAATGCTTCAAATAGTTGTGGGACATGTTTATACTAAAAAAGAATTTGTTGTGGATCTGAAATTCCAATTTAGCCGGATGGCCCTTAATTTATGTCTGAAACCTACCTCTAAGAGTGTGGCCAGAAGCCCGTGGGGAAAAGGCAGCGGCACTGGAATTCCGCCAAAGCCTTTACTGTATCACCGCACCTTAGCTCGGGGCAGCTGGCTCAGCAGCTTGGAGAAGCACTTGGAAAGTCACTACCAGTACAATACTGGACATCCCACCGGCTGCACGAGAGCTACCAGTACAATACTGGACATCCCACCGGCTGCACGAGAGCTACTCCCTACGTGTCGAAATCTACTTCATTCAAAAAACAAAAAGACTGTAGGAAATGGGCAAGTTTCCCAACACAACAGCATTATGGCTGCACGCAGTGTTTTGATCCACAATTACTTTAAAAGCTTTCATTTCCATCCAGGGAACTCCAGTGCGAAGCAAATGTTATTACTCTTTTCTGAGGGGCAGTTCTTAGAGAGACACACTATGAGCACAGGATGGGTGAAGGTGGTACACTCACTAATTAGCAGAGCTGACACTAAAACTCAGACCTTATATTCCTTACGCGCCAACTCTGAACTCACTGGTCCCCCAGCCAAGGCTCTCACTCCAAAACGTGTCCACCCAAATCCGGAAAATACATCCGTGCAACGCTGTCAACTGCTTGATTCCCAACTACATGCTCTTAGGTGTTTATAATTCAGAGACAATAGGAACATCGTATGTACTATATAATGTACATATGCACTACATGGTTATATGTGGGTATATATAAACTGTGAACCATTTCCCTCTTCAAAGCTCAACCTGAAACTGCATGGAAGGTGGGAGGCATTCTGGGAGGTCTCAAAGGATTTAGGTGAATTTATAGAGGGCTTTTTCTGTTGTGTGTGCATTTTTAATCTGGAGCAAAGACAGTGGGAGAAGAAAGCAGGGATTCTCAGGTGGACTGAGTGCCTTTACATGACCTGTAACCCTCAGAGAGACGCACTACGGATGAAACCTCACCATCCCCAAGTCCCAAAGATGGCTGGTCAGTGTAGGTAGGTCCTGCTTCTAAACCCCAGAACTACAGACCCTCATCTCAGAAGAAAGGCCAATGGTCTGAGGACTGAATCTGAGGAAGGACATACACCACTATCACCCCTGCTAGATAGACCCAGAGGCTACTCAGTTGAGTGAGGTTGAAAACAGACCCCCTGGTTCTGTCTCCAAGAGGCTCCTTTCTGCACAGGAAGGCAAAATGGTGCGGTGGTTAGGAAGATAGGCTTTGATCTCAGACAGACAGAAGTTTATATCTAAGTTCTATTGCTTGCTAGCTGTCTAATTACGGACGGAGCTCAATCAGAGCCTCAGTTTTTCTAGGTATAAAATGGAGCAGTTGAACACCTAATTCATGGGTTTCTTTTGAAGATTAAATGAGATAATGCATGCACTTCACATGGTGCCTGACACACAGTAAAGGCTCAATAACACGTTTTCCCAAATCTGTGATTCAGCCTAAGAATCATTTCCTTGTAGGCAAAGATCCCTGTCACCAAGTCCAGCTCTCTACCACAAAAATAAGGCTTGTGGTTCTCTGACTATAATGAAATGTGTACAAACAACCAGATTAGTTTAACTCCTCACTGGGATCACCTCAGGCCTTTGAGAAAAATGTTAATAAATTCTATCTACACACAACATAGTCAAATGCTTCCAGAGGCACAGAAGCACCGTCTCAATTTGAGGGCAATTTACTTCCACCTGTTTCTCTCTCCTCTGCTTCTGGGACTCCTGTTAGGCATGCGTTGGTGTGCTTGATGGTTGCCCACAGGTCTACGAGGATCTGCTCATTTTTCTTCTTTCTTTTTTCTTTCTGTTCCCCGGACAGGATAACTGCATTTGACCTATCTTCAAGTTAACTGATTCTTTTTTCTGCCAGCTCAAATCTAGTATTGAGCCTTCTAGTGAGTTTTTCATTTCAGTTATTGTATTTTCAACTCTAGAATTTATATTTGGTTCTTTTTGATTTGTCTTTCTTGATATTCTCTATTCGGTGAGACATCATTCTCTACTTTTCTTTCATTCTATACACACTGGTTTCCTTTAGTTCTTGAATATATTTATAATAGCTGAGCTACTATCTTTTTCTGTTACATCCAACCTCTGGGCTTCCTCAGGAACAGTTTTCTAACTGTGTATGGGCCCTGCTTTCCTGTTTCTTTGCATGTCTCATTTTTTTTTGTTGTTGAAACTGGACATTTTAAATATAATGTCAACTCTAGAAGTGAGATTCTCCTCCTTCCCCAGGATTTGTTACTGTGGCTGCTGTTTGTTCACTGATTTTCCTGGACTCATTTTGTAAAGTCTGTGCTCTTTGTCATGTGCAGCCACTGAGGTTTCTGCTCCACTAGCTTAGTTTTGAACTAAGGATTAGACAGAGATTTCCTTAAATACTTTAAGCCCACGAGTCTCCCACCTTTGCTGAGGACCTCTGTGTGTGCGTTGGGACTCGCCTGTGATGCTCCAGCAGGGTGGTGACAACTCTGCCTTAGCCTCCACCTTCTACTTACACAGAGCCTCAAGTTCAGCCAGAGGTGAGACTTTAGGGCTTTCTCAGGTCTTTCCTGGGCATGTGCACAACTCTGTATGTGCATGTGGATTTCTAGATTCCTAAGAATATGTCAGAGCTTTCCAAAGCCCCCTGGACATCTCATTCTCCAGATTTTCCTTTCAAGATCTTTGGTCAGCCTCTTGCTTACCCCAACCGGTATTGCTACCTCAGGCAGCTGTGATGTTAAACAGTGATCGCTTTCAACAAATGCCCTGGAAATAGCGCTTTCCCACTGAGAAAGCTCTGAGTCAGGTCAAATATAGGCAAATCCTCTGAATGGGGCCTTTGCAGGGAACTGCCACAGGAGTCAAATAGTGACCTAGGGATGGGACTTCTGGGGGAGCTCCAAAATTGTTTGGCCCCCTCCAGTGGCTGTGAGGCTGCTAGTTCTCACAGCTACCATGTCTGGGAGGCTGCTGGTTTCCAAGGCTACCACAGAGCCTGGAAGAGGGGATCGGAATAGGACAAGTTAAAACACAAAGCTTGTGACTTTACTGTTATTCAGATATTTGTCTTGAATAGATGCTCACTGGATTGTTTCAAGCCTTTGGCTAAGAGCCCTGAAACAACTGATTTTGATAACGTCTGCCGGTGGTGTCCTTGTTTTCATGGAGGAACAGATGACGCAAGGTCCTCACTCCACCATGCCAGAAGTGCTAACCCATTTATTCCCTGTGTTATCACTTAACCAAATAGATTAAGGAAGAGTGTCCAGAACCACAGGATTAACAGCACTCTGCCAGACTGAAGGCCATATAAGCAACCAGCCGCACAAGATGGAAGGAAAAGGAGTTGCTTTGCCCCTAAAGCATGGCCCGGAGCTGAGCCACAGCGACCAGGAGCAACACTGTTCCTGGTACATTTTGTTCTTATTTCTTGCTATCATGGGTCAGTGACCTGACCCTGCCATAAACAGCGTCCAGAACTGAAGACCGCAGCCTCTGGAATAAGGCCATTGCCCGGTTATTGCCAGCATCACCACTCTCGTTCACAGAAGATATTTATTAAGCACTCATCTGCCCTAGAATTCCAAGGTAAGCCTCAAATGCCCTGTTGTCAGATGCCATAAGGTTTATGGTGGTCAAAGGTTGATGCACTCAAGATGTTTAACTCTAGGGGAAAGTGAAAGTTCTTAGAGGCATGGAATCCTGAGTCTGGAAGGGAACCCAAAGATCATCAGGTTTCACTATCCATCTATAGCCTGATATTCCCCACAATATCCCCACTAAGTGGTTGGTTCCATCTACACTTGAATACCTCTCAGTGATGGGCAACTCAGAATATCTTTAGCTGGCCATCCTAAGTATTGGAAACTTTCTCTTTGTTTTGTGAATGAATGCAGAGACATACTCAGAACTGAGAAGCTGTTCTGAGAGAGGGAGGAATGGAGACCAGAGGCCTTGGAGACTAACGTGGGTACCTGGGGCTATTCCAGATGAGAGGTCACCTCATCTGTGCCTATGCCTGGAAACCAGGTGTGCCTCTCTACTGTGGATGATACCACCTCTTATCTAATGCCTCCGCAGATAAACACTTTAATTCAGGTGAAGGGCATGGATAAGCCTAAAGTGAAGCCCTGGTACAATTCAAGGAAGGAGCATAGGCAATCACGGATCAGGAGGGTAGGCTTTGGAGTCTGACAAATCTGTACTTGAATCCTGGCTCTGCCCTTTGAAAACTGTGTGTTCTTGAGCTATTACCTAATCTCTCTGAGTTTGTTTCCTCATCTGTTAAATGGGGAAAATAATACTATTTACCTCTCACCGGTGTGGTGAGAGTTAAATAAAATAATATATAAAAAGTCTTGGCACGTAGTAAATGCTAGTATTGTTGTAAGACACAGTTTGCGAGCCTAGAGAAAACCTGAGGTTATAGCCAACTGGGGTTTCACTGAGAATAAGTCACGTCAACCAATCTCATTTCTTTTCTTCTTCTGGTTACTGAGCATGATATACACTCTTGGTTTTAGTCAAACAAACTGGAGGGTTAAATGGTCAGGGGTAAGCTGGATAGCAGCAGAGCTGGGTGGATCTGTAAAGACACCTTTAATGGAATGCCCTGGGGTTCTGTCCTTGCCCCTGTCTAGGACAACATTCTCATTAAACGTTAGAATGAAGGTGCAGCAAATACCTTGCTGGAAAGGCAAGCCAATACACCAGCATAAATATTGAAATTTATCTTACCAAAGCCAAGAAAGTGAAATGAAAGAGGGATGTTGTCTTGCATTCAGGTAAAGAAGGAGCAATGTTCCAAGATGAAGGATTGGCTGGGGAGTGATCATGTCACAAGACTCATATAAATATCCATCCACCCGTTCACTCAATCACTCATTTAATAACTGTTGGAGTATCTACTCCAGGTTGGCCACTGCTGAGGAATTATAAAGATAAAAAGACATAAATTCCTACTCTCAGGGAGTTCCCAGTTTAGTGGGAAAACAGACCTGGAAATGATCTTTTTTTTTTTTTTTAATGCTAAGTGTTAAGATGTACCAGGAACAGCACAATAAAAGAGGAGAGGTCGCCTAATACTGCTTTACAGCAGTCATACTGAGATGAGACTCGGAGGATCGGCAGGCATTTTGCCAGACAACTTGATATGGGAAGGAATGGTTGTCTAGGTAACCCAACATCGAAGGCCCTGAGACAGAGCTGTCTCTTCTGGTTGACCCTAAACGACGACTTTACATATACATTTGGGATTTGGAAACAGTAAGATGCACAGACACATCAGGCCTCTTGTCTCACACTCCCAGTTCCATTACACTCCTGGACACATCTGTATCTTACCATAGGTGATGATAAGCAGCACAAAGTTGAGGTTTTTGAAGAGTCGGACGATGGAACTTAAGTATGAAGCATCAGGGGACGCCAAGGCATAGCTTAGGGATTGGGCCCTGCTGGGGGGATGTTTAGGCTTCTCCTTGAATACTGAAAGGAAAGAAACAGAGAGATCACTGCAAATCCCTATGGTCCCACCCTGCAGAGCTGATACATGGACGAGAGCTGACTCCCTCATCTGAGAAGGAACTAAGACTCCAAAAGGAAATATTAATTCTTCAATTAAATCCTTTATAGTCTCCTCTCTTGAAGCTGCATCTCACTGTCTGTGGCTCCGTGACTGTGCCTTGGATTATTTTTTCTTAATGGCCTTTGGACGGCTGCAATCACTGGGCTTCCCAGGCAGTATTCAAGGATCAAGGAGCCGAGTAACAACCGGGGAATAACATACAGCAGAGCACTGAAGAAATTCAGTAGTAACACGGAGATAGGAAGGAAGTGAGAGCTGAGGCTCTGGGATTAATGAGCCCAGTTAAGGACTCAGCACCAGAGCTCCCCCCAGGGGGGAAGGAACTGTGATGCCCATGCTGAGCACAGAGCCTGGCACACGCTGCCAATAAACATTCCCCGAATAAGAGAAAGGATCTTCTTCTATTGGAAAGACCCGGAGTCCGTCCCTAGTTTCTCGAAGTCTGAATCAGACATCTGCCCCATGAGAAACCAGAGGATTAACACATGCTCCTGTAGGTGTGACCACTCTGAGAGGAAGGACTGGGGAGGGACAGTGGGAAAACCATTTGCTTTATGTTCTATTTTCAGTACAACTGGTACAATCCATTTGACTGCATTGATGGCGGTTCAGTTCTCTGGGGGCCAAATCAGTTTAACCAGCTGTTTGGCTAAATTGGTTCCCCAATTGGGTCCAAGTAAAGAAGCACCTTGGTGTGTCCCCAGCCCCCATGAGAACACCTCTGAAAGGTCAGGAAACTGCCTCCAGCTAGAGGAAGCTCTGGAAATGAGGTTTAGTCTCTTGAAGATCAAAGGTCTCCCCCCTCCATCCAGATAACCCTCCAGCCCTGACTTCACAGCCCTGCTCCTTCCTTCTCCGGAAACAGTCCTGGGTAGCTTCCCACCACTGGGTACTTCTCAACCATTGTCTTGCCTGTTCACCTCCCCTTCTATCAGGGGAAAGAAATCAAGGCAAGAGTTTTTTTTTAATCTCGGCAACAGCAGCTGTTTGCTCAAGGATTTGGCAACCACAAACCACAGTTTGGATAAGATTTTTCAGTTCTTTATTCATTGAGCAACCATCTGTGCTTACTAGTAAAATGCAAAGTGTAGAAATGGCCTACCTCCAGGATCTCTGCAAAGAACCAGGCCCTCATCTGCTACAAACACAAGGATTTGGAGCTGAGCACATTACAATTTGAAACTTCAAGTCTGGCCGAGATGGTTCTTTCCTGTTCTCAACCACAGCTTCAAGGCTTCTCACCTTCCCAGGAACACCAAGTTCTCCATCCAAGAGATCCTGTGAGCTTTGAAAAGCCATCGGGCAGCCCTTCCTCAGCTTGGGCCCCGGGGAGGAAATGACACAGTGAGAATAGCTGGATGACATACATGATTATAAAACTGTTTGACTCTGGAGTTGAGGCCAGCAGGAAGGAATGACACCTTTAACGTGTGAGGTGGAACTTTCAGATATTAGGAAAGACAGCTGGTTAACTTTTAAAGACAAATGACTCACTGAAAATGAAAACCTCTACTGAATTTATCACAGCCCATGTGATAGCACTCAGAAGAGAAAAAAGGATATAAATGAACCAAATACCTCAATGATTAAATATGCATACATAGAAAATTAATAATATTAATAATTATTAGTTCTCTGGGGCTGGTGGCTGGGATTAACAGGTACAAGGCTAAGTTAATGGTCATTCTTTTCTTTATGCTTTTTTGTATTTTCTAGATTTTTTCCATAATGAGCGTACCTTATACACATTTTAAAAAAGCATTTTAAAATGTGGGCCCCAGGCATTCCCAGGTGAATGTATGAGAGCATTAGTGTTTGTGGGTCAGTACTATTTTGTTTTCTTGTGTTCCAGAAATTTAGGGTATGGAGTTAGACAAGCTTAGGCTGGAATCCAGCCTCTGCCACTCACTGTCTAATCTTGAATAATTCCCTTATCTCCTCGTAAGTCACTGTTTCCTCTTGGTTAAGTGAGACTGATGCTGGTACCTCCCCTATAGGGCTGGTACCTCCCCTATAAGGCCATTGAGGAGTCAGTGAGATCAGGCGCACTCAGCACAGGGCCTGTGACATCGTAAGTGCTCACCAGGGCTTCATCAAGGGGATCAGCAGGCTGCCCATTCATTCTAATGTGGTCATACTGGGGAACTGGTTAATTACAACTAACCTTTACTGAACAGCTAACAAACTACACAGGACCAGCTAGCACTGAATCGGCAGCAACTACTCAGGCTAAAACATTTGAAGACCATTGGAAGCCCGGCTTCCAGTTTCTATAGATAGGTTTTATAGATTACATGGGACCTAGAATGCTGCTCTAGGGCCACAATCACAAGGTCCTCACCCAAGTCAGCAGGCCCTCCCTGCCTCCCCAACCCCCATGAGCCTATTAATGACCTTACCGATGATGACAAGGATGAAAAGCAGAGTGGCCACACCTGCTATTATGTAGAACATGATGCTGATGTGGTAGGCAAGCTTGTCCTGGTCTTTGATGTTGGGTACCAAGACAGGAGGGACCAAGAACCCAATGGCAATTCCAAGCTATAGAAGACAGAGACAATCAATCGTTGTATCAATGGCCCAGAGGTGACAGCACACATTTAAGAGCCTCCTAATTAGAAACATAATCCCCAACTTCCAGTCCTTCTTAAACCTCAAACAGGGATTGTTTCCCCCCTCAAGACATCAGAGATCTTTCTTTGGATTGACAGCTCAACTCACACACCCTTGACCACTCTCACTACCACAGACTGTGAAAACGATTATAGTTGGGGTTCTCAATGCTGACAGGCTTTTCTCTGGGTACAAACTAATGAAGAATGGTTCCTATACTCCCATCCCTACGGTAGAGTAAAACAATGCTGGTTTTGCTTTTTGTGCCATTTAAATTCTTGATTTCACTGTATCTGTTCACCTGGAGCTGAGAGACCAGCTGAGGGAAAAATTCTACACCCTACAACCTCAAGAACTTGCATTCAGTGAGAGATAGAAGCCTAATGTCGTTACCACATTTACAAACACAGAAGCTTAAGTTCATTGTGTAAGTTAACTTTGTAATTTATAAAGCATCTGTGGTATGAAGTCACACAACTGCATAGATTTATACACACAGGACATGCGCACATGCAAAGTGGCTATAAATACACATACAAACACAACCCAACAAACTGTAACATCTTATATCTGTGTTGCAGTTCAAACTCCAGTGACCTGAGATAACATGCCTTGGGTGTTTCTGAGGGCAGAAATGCCTTGATTCAGGAGTGACTAGCTGGGATAGAGCTCCCCAAACCCTTCTGCCACGCAAAATACCAAGGTGGAAATTTGAAAATAGTGTGAGAACACACGAAATACCCAGGTCCAAATTGTAAGAGTGAGAGAAGCTGAGTAAATCTTTTGTGTTAAGGTCCCATGTTTCCTTTATTGAACTTGAAAGCAACTGCAGGTAGAGAAGCAATTTGCTTTCAGGCCAACACCATTCATCCGCTGCCAATGTGCTGATCATCGTTACTGGTTTTCCAGCCTGTCAACTATAGTCACTCAGGGTGGTCACTAGTGATTCTCAGCTCTGAAATACTCTCAAAAGTCTTCATCAATAGGCTCAGTGCAGGGTTGTTCCAATGTACACTGTATACAATCAACAAATCAAACTGATCTTTAAAGCATCTACTATTTGAGGAGATTGGTTCAAGATGGCCGAGAAGGACGTGCTCTCACTCCCTCTTGCGAGAGCACCGGAATCACAACTAACTGCTGAACAATCGCTGACAGGAAGACACTGGAACTCACCAAAAAAGACACCCCACATCCAAAGACAAAGGAGAAGCCACAATGAGACGGTAGGAGGGGCGCAATCACAATAAAATCAAATCCCATAACCGCTGGATGGATGACTCACAAACTGGAGAACACTTATACCACAGAAGTCCACCCACTGGAGCGAAGGTTCTGAGCCCCACGTCAGGCTTCCCAACGTGGTGGTCCGGCAACGGGAGGAGGATTTCTGGAATCAGACTTTAAAGGCTAGTGGGATTTGATTGCAGGACTTGGACAGGACTGGCGGAAACAGAGACTCCACTCCTGGAAGGTACACACTAAGTCGTGTGCACATAAGGACCCAGGGGAAAGGAGCAGTGACCCCACAGGAGACTGAACCAGACCTATCTGCTAGTGTTGGAGGGTCTCCTGCAGAGGCGGGGGCCAGCTGTGGCTCACCACAGGGACAAGGACACTGGCAACAGAAGTTCTGGGAAGTACCCCTTGGCATGAGCCATCCCGGAGTCTCTCATTCACCCCACCAAAGAGCCTGGAGGCTCCAGGGCTGGGTCGCCTCAGGCCAAACAACCAACAGGGAGGGAACTCAGCCCCACTCATCAGTAGACAAGCAGATTAAACTATTACTGAGCCCTGCCCACCAGAGCAACACCCAGCTCTAAGCACCACCAGTCCCTCCCATCAGGAAGCACGCACAAGCCTCTCAGACAGCGTAATCCACCAGAGGGCAGACAGCAGAAGCAAGAAAAACTACAATCCTGCAGCCTGTAGAACAAAAACCACATTCACAGAAAGATACACAAAATAAAAAGGCAGAGGACTATGTACCAGATGAAGGAACAAGATAAAACCCCAGAAAAACAACTAAATGAAGTGGAGATAGGCAACCTTCCAGAAAAAAGAATTCAAAATAATGATAGTGAAGATGATCCAGGACCTCAGAAAAAGAATGGAGGCAAAGATCAAGAAGATGCAAGAAATGTTTCACAAACACCTAGAGGAATTAAAGAACAAACAAACAGAGATGATAATACTATAAGTGAAATGAAGAATACACTAGAAGGAATCCATAGCAGAATAATTGAGGCAGAAGAACAGATAAGTGACCTGGAAGACAGAATGGTGGAATTCACTGCCACAGAACAGAATTTTAAAAAAAGAGTGAAAAGAAATGAAGACAGCCTAAGAGACCTCTGGGACAACATTAAACACACCAACATTCACATTAGAGAAGTACCGGAAAGAGAAGAGAGAGAGAAAGGAACCGAGAAAATATCTGAAGAGATTATAGTCGAAAACTTCCCTAACGTGGGGAAGGAAATAGTCACCCAAGTCCAGGAAGCGCAGAGAGTCCCAGGCCAGATAAACTCAAGGAGAAACATGCCAAAACACATAGTAATCAAATTAACAAAAATTAAAGACAAAGAAAAATTATTAAAAGCAACAAGGGAAAAATGACAAATAACATACAAGGGAACTCCCATAAGGTTAACAGCGGATTTCTCACCAGAAACTCTACAAGCCAGAAGGGAGTGGCACCATATATTTAAAGCAATGAAATGGAAGACCTACAAACAAGATTACTCTACTGGCAAGGATCTCATTCAGATTCCACGGAGAAATCAAAAGCTTTACAGACAAGCAAAAGCTAAGAGAATACAGCACCACCAAACCAGCTCTACAACAAATGCTAAAGGAACTTCTCTAACTAGAAAACACACGAGAAGAAAGCGACCTACAAAAACAAACCAAAAACTATTAAGAAAAAGGTAACAGGAACAAACATATCGATAATTACGTTAAATGTGAATGGATTAAATGCTCCAGCCAAAAGACACAGATTCACTGAATGGATACAAAACAAGACCCATATACATGCTGTCTACAAGAGACCCACTTCCAACCTAGGGACACATACACAGAAAGTGAGGGGATGCAAAAAGATATTCCATGCAAATGGAAATCAAAAGAAAGCTGGAGTAGCAATACTCATATCAGATAAAATAGACCTTAAGTTAAAGAATGTTACAAGAGACAAGGAAGGACACTACACAATGATCAAGGGATCAATCCAAGAAGAAGATATAACAATTATAAATATATATGCACCCAACATAGGAGCACCTCAATACATAAGGCAACTGCTAACAGCTATAAAAGAGGAAATCGACAGTAACACAATAATAGTGGGGGACTTCAACGCCTCACTTACACCAATGGACAGGTAATCCAGACAGAAAATTAATAAGGAAACACAAGCTTTAAATGACACAATAGACCAGATAGATTTAATTGATATTTATAGGGCATTCCATCCCAAAACAGCAGATTACACTTTCTTCTCAAGTGCACACAGAACATTCTCCAGGATAGATCACATCTTGGGTCACAAATCAAGCCTCGGTATATTTAAGAAAATTGAAATCATATCAAACATCTTTTCTGAACAAAACGCTATGAGATTAGAAAACAATTGCAGGGAAAAAACCGTAAAAAACACAAACACATGGAGGCTAAATAATATGTTACTAAATAACCAAGAGATCACTGAAGAAATCAAAGAGGAAATCAAAAATACCTAGAGACAAATTACAATGAAAACACGACGATTCAAAACCTATGGGATGCAGCAAACAGCAGTTCTAAGAGGGAAGTTTATAGCTATACAAGCCTATCTCAAGAAATGAGAAAAAATCTAACCTACACCTAAAGGAACTAGAGAAAGAAGAACAAACAAAACCCAAAGTTAGTAGAAGGAAAGAAATCATGAAGATCAGAGCAGAAATAAATGGAATAGAGACAAAGAAAACAATAGCAAAGATCAATAAAACTAAAAGCTGGTTCTTTGAGAAGATAAACAAAATTGATAAACCTTCAGCCAAACTCATCAAGAAAATGAGAGAGAGGACTCAAATCAATAAAATTAGAAATGAAAAAGGAGAAGTTACAACAGACACCGCAGAAATACAAAGCATCCTAAGAGACTACTACAAGCAACTCTATGGCAATAAAATGGACAACCTGGAAGAAATGAACAAATTCCTAGAAATGCACAACCTTCTGAGACTGAACCAGGAAGAAATATAAAATATGAACAGACCAGTCACAAGCACTGAAATTGAAACTGTGAATAAAAATCTTCCAACAAAAAAAGCCCACGACCAGATGGCTTCAGAGGCGAATTCTAT
Organism: Monodon monoceros; assembly: GCF_005190385.1. Lineage (NCBI taxonomy): Eukaryota > Metazoa > Chordata > Mammalia > Artiodactyla > Monodontidae > Monodon > Monodon monoceros. Next base: position 147,383,478 of record NW_021703778.1, on the reverse strand, counting down.
CAAACATTTAGAGAAGAGCTAACACCTATCCGTCTCAAACTTTTCCAAAATATAGCAGAGGGAGGAACACTCCCAAACTCATTCGATGAGGCCACCATCACCCTGACACCAAAACCAGACAAAGATGTCACAAAGAAAACTACAGGCCAACATCACTAATGAACATAGATGCAAAAATCCTCAACAAAATACTAGCAACAGAATCCAACTGCACATTAAAAGGATCATTCACCATGATCAACTGGGGTTTATCCCAGGAATGCAAGGGTTCTTCAATATATGCAAATCAATCAATGTGATAAACCATATTAACAAATGGAAGGAGAAAAACCATGTAATTATCGCAATAGATGCAAGAAAGCTTTTGACAAAATTCAACACCCATTTATGATAAAAACCCTCCAGAAAGTAGGCACAGAGGGAATTTACCTCAACATAATAAAGGCCATATATGACAAACCCACAGCCAAAATCGTTCTCAATGGTGAAAAACTGAAACCATTTCCTCTAAGATCAGGAACAAGACAAGGTTGTCCACTCTCACCACTATTATTCAACATAGTTTTGGAAGTTTTAGCCATAGCAATCAGAGAAGAAAAAGAAATTAAAGGAATCCAAGTTGGAAAAGAAGTAAAGCTGTCACTGTTTGCAGATGACATGATACTATACATACAGAATCCTAAAGATGCCACCAGAAAACTAGAGCTAATTAATGAATTTGGTAAAGTAGCAGGATACAAAATTAATGCACAGAAATCTCTTGTATTCCTATACACTAATGATGAAAAATCTGGAAGAGAAATTAAGGAAACACTCCCATTTACCATTGCAACAAAAAGAATAAAATACTTAGGATTAAACCTTCCTAAGGAGACAAAAGACCTGTATGCAGAAAACTATAAGACACTGATGAAAGAAATTAAATATGGTACAAACAGATGGAGAGATATACCATGTTCTTGGATTGGAAGAATCAATATTGTGAAAATGACTCTACTACCCAAAGCAATCTACAGATTCAATGCAATCCCTATCAAATTACCAATGGCATTTTTTACAGAACTAGAACAAAAAATCTTAAAATTTATATGAAGACACAAAAGACCCCAAATAGACAAAGCAATCTTGAGGGGAAAAAAAAAAGGATCTGGAGGAATCAGACTCCCTGACTTCAGACTATACTACAAAGCTACAATAATCAAGACAATATGCTACTGGCACAAAAACAGAAATATAGATCCATGGAACAGGATAGAAAGCCCAGAGATAAACCCACACACCTATGGTCAACTAATCTATGACAAAGGAGGCAAGGATATACAATGGAGAAAAGACAGTCTCTTCAATAAGTGGTGCTGCAAAAACTGGACAGCTACATGTAAAAAAGTGATATTAGAACACTCCCTAACACCATACACAAAAATAAACTCAAAATGGATTAAAGAACGAAATGTAAGACCAGACACTATAAAACTCTTAGGAGGGGCTTCCCTGGTGGCATAGTGGTTGAGAGTCTGCCTGCCGATGCAGGGGACACGGGTTCGTGCCCCAGTCTAGGAAGATCCCACATGCCACGGAGCGGCTAGGCCCGTGAGCCATGGCCGCTGAGCCTGCACATCCGGAGCCTGTGCTCCGCAACAGAAGAGGCCACAACAGTGACAGGCCCACGTATTGCAAAAAAAAAAAAAAAAAAAAAAAACCTTTTAGGGGAAAACACAGGAAGAACACTCTTTGACATGAATCACAGCAAGATCTTTTTTTTTTTTTTAATTGTTTTCCTTGTTTCTATTTCATTTATTTCTGCTCCGATCTTTATGATTTCTTTCCTTCTACTAACTTTGGGTTTTGTTTTTCTCCTTTCTCTAGTTCCTTTAGATAAAAGGTTAGATTGAGATTTTTCTTGTTTTTTTTTTTTTAAATTATTTATTTTTGGTTGCATTGGGTCTGCTGCTGTGCACAGGCTTTCTCTAGTTGCAGCAAGCAAGGGCTACTCTTCCTTGCAGTGCACGGGCTTCTCATTGCAGTGGCTTCTCTTGTTGTGGAGCACGGGCTCTAGGTGAGCAGGCTTCAGTAGTTGTGGCACACAAGCTCAGTAGTTGTGGCTCACGGACTCTAGAGCACAAGCTCAGTAGTTGTGGCGCACGGGCTTATTTGCTCCACAGCATGTGGGATCTTTTTGGCCCAAGGCTTCAACCTGTGTCCCCTGCATTGGCAGGCAGGTTCTTAACCACTGCATGACCAGGGAAGCTTTTTTCTTGTTTCTTGAGGTAGGCTTGTATTGCTATAAACTTCACTCTTAGAACTGCTTTAGCTGCATCCCATAGGTTTTGAATCATCGTGTTTTCATTGTAACTTGTCTCTAGGTATTTTTGATTTCCTCTTTGATTTCTTCAGTGATCTCTTAGTTATTTAGTAACATATTATTTAGCCTCCATGTGTTTGTGTTTTTTATGCTTTTTTCCCTGCAATTGTTTTCTAATCTCATAGCATTTTGTTCAGAAAAGATGCTTGATATGATTTCAATTTTCTTAAATTTACCGAGGCTTGATTTGTGACCCAAGATGTGATCTATCCTGGAGAATGTTCCGTGTGCACTTGAGAAGAAAGTGTAATCTGCTGTTTTGGGATGGAATGCCCTATAAATATCAATTAAATCTATCTGGTCTATTGTGTCATTTAAAGCTTGTGTTTCCTTATTAATTTTCTGTCTGGATTATCTGTCCATTGGTGTAAGTGAGGTGTTAAAGTCCCCCACTGTTATTGTGTTACTGTCGATTTCCTCTTTTATAGCTGTTAGCATTTGCCTTATGTATTGAGGTGCTCCTATGCTGGGTGCATATATATTTATAATTGTTATATCTTCTTCTTGGATTGATCCTGTGTAGTGTCCCTCCTTGTCTCTTGTAACATTCTTTAACTTAAAGTCTATTTTAACTGATATGAGTATTGCTACTCCAGCTTTCTTTTGATTTCCATTTGCATGGAATATTTTTTTCCATCCCCTCACTTTCTGTGTATGTGTCCCTAGGTCGGAAGTGGGTCTCTTGTAGACAGCATATTTATGGATCTTGTTTTTGTATCCATTCAGTGAACCTGTGCCTTTTGGTTGCAGCATTTAATCCATTCACATTTAGTGTAATTATCGATATGTTTGTTCCTGTTACCTTTTTCTTAATTGTTTTGGGTTTGTTTTTGTAGGTCCTTTTCTTCTCTTGTGTTTTCTAGTTAGAGAAGTTCCTTTAGCATTTGTTGTAGAGCTGGTTTGGTGGTGCTGAATTCTCCTAGCTTTTGCTTGTCTATAAAGCTTTTGATTTCTCCATCAAATCTGAATGAGATCCTTGCTGGGTAGAGTACTCTTGGTTGTAAGTTCTTCCCTCTCATCACTTCAAATATATCGACGCCATCCCACAGTGACTTTTCTCCAGGAGGAAATCGGCTTTGGCAGTACTTTCATGCCCAGTGTGGAAACCAAAACATAGGGATTGGACTGTAAGCTGCTGCCTCTTCTGTTTTCTTCAGGGCATATTTTTTCCTACTTCTTGAGAGCTGTGTTCAGTGATCGTGCACAGCTCTATACCCAGCTCCTAGTTCCTGAGTCTGTCCCTTAGCAGGAACTCAGTGATGTTGGCTGGCTGGACAGGCAGACAGATGGACGTTGGTGGAAGGACTTGTCTACGCAAAGCTGGCAGAAATACACGGGTCTGCCCACTAAGGACCACATTCTTTCTACAAACCACATTGTACTCTCAGTGGTAAGGGCAGAAAATGGGTACACGGGGGACTGGGAAGAGGGCAGAATGGCCGACTGGTTTTTGTGCATCTACTAGGCACTGGGTATCTAACAGAGTTTATCTTTTTCATTCAGCCCATGAACTTTTGCAACAAAGACAAAAATGAGAAAAACTGGGGGTGGGCACCCAGCCAGCCTATGGGCACACAGGCGGGTAGCAGAAGAGCTGGGCTCCTAAACAAGTTCTGTCTGACTCCAGGCCCCAGCTCACCTCCTGCCTACCAGGAAATGCTACTGGTGTGACACTAGTCAACACGGAAGCCTGTATTTTCACTCCTTTGAGTTCTGTCTCGCATTTGATAGAACACCACCAGGGTAAAAACCAGAGACCCGCAGCCCAAGTCAGGACAAGAATAATTTAAAGAGTTGATGGAATGCTGCTCCCAAGGGTGGGATCCGTACCTTTCTCACACTCACGAAAAACCAAAGACCCAGACTGTGAATGTAAAGGATTGAAAATCACCATTAACTGGTTTTGACTTGCCTTATGCCCCAGCATTTGTTCTGTAGTTTTATCCTCCTCAACAAAATACAGTCAGGGGCAAAATACACAATACACAGACAGTCTCCGCTCTTCAGAGCCTATGAGCCTCATCACAATGGTTCACTTCACCCCAAAAGAAGATGTTTTACCAAAATGGGGTGAATAAAGGATGGAGAGGCAGACTGGGATACTCAATTTTTGTTTTCGATTTGATTTTTGCCCTTTCTGCAAACTCAAGGGTGATATCTAAACACTGTTGCAATAGCAGCGGTCACGAGCACTTCCAGAGCAAATGTCACAGTTAAAAACATGCCTGTGCAGCCTGAGGGCTTCGGGTGACAGGAAGAAGCCGTACTCTGTGTCATGCATCACTTGTCACTCCAGCTCATGCACTTGGCAGAGCCAAAATAAACCCAGAAACCACTAGGCTGCATCTGGGGTAAGATGCCCACACTTGACCCACAACACAACACAACACGTGTTATGTTGGCTCTGAGATCCACAGAACTACTGTCCCCATCACCATCCATGTGGGGCACCCCTGCAAAGCCCCAAGTCACAACTGAATCCAGGCACAAAGCTGCCCTCCCAGTGCTGCCTGGTCATGAACATGCCCAGACCATCAAAGGAAGACCCTGGGGCTTTCACAAACGGCAGGGAGCTCTGTGTCAACACCATGGTGAGCGCTAAGTCCACTGGAACAAGGACAGACCACTGGTCCCCATCTGAACCCTCTTCCAGGGTCCCAGGCACCTCATCCTCCTGACCCAGGTATTGGCCAGCAGGATCCTGCTCATCTTGGTAGGAGGCAACCACATCAGCAAGCAGGTTCTCACCCGCCCAACCTCATTCCTCCTCAGTCCATTCCTGCCGCAGGCATGCCTGCTGATCAGAGAAAGATGCGCCCACTCTCAGCCCCATGGCTGGGTCCCCATTGCCTCATTCCTTCCCCCTGGGCACAGTCACCCGATCAGGGTGGCATGTCTCTTGCATTTCAGGACTCCCAACAGCTGGCTTTCTGGCGTCAAGGGTCAAAAATGTCCCCTTACTGGGCCAGCAGCTTTCCCTGCAGCAAAGCTCCTGGGCTTGAAGGCTTGCTTCAAACTTGGTCTCCTTATGACCTAATCGGAGGGTCACCATGCTCCTCAAGGAGCTCACACCCATGTGGTTCATTTTAACAGTGAACATTGTTCATTTTAAAGTGAACCCGTCCCCCTTCCTCCTTTCCACCCCAACATCCCTCAGACATGTCATCACTCTACACAGTGGTTAAGGCCTAGGGCTCCAAGTTCAGAAAGGTGTGTGTTCACATACCAGCTCTGCCAGTTAGGAGATGTCTGGCATGGGCAAGTTAATTCCCCTCTTTGTGCCTATTTCCTAATTCACAAAGGAAGGTACTGCCTGCTTCACACCCTCTAGCTCAGCGGGGTGCTCTGACGCCTAGTGAGCCCATTTGAAAGGACTCCTCTGCAGAATGCTTTACACCAGGAGGGCTCACTCCTCTTCTGCAAGCCTGCCTCTCCCAGCCCGCACGCTCTCCCCCAGCAATGGCGACAGGCAGGGGAGGAGAGGCCACCGGGACAAACAAGACGTGCTTGGTTGACCGATGGCAGCCCCACAGACACCTGCCCTGGCTCTCCTCATCCTTCTCTGCTCATTCTCTCTGCCCTTTCTCAACTCTCAGCCCCCTGGCCTCTGCCCTCTCACAACCACGCTGTCCCGACCCTCCCCCGCCGTCCTTGGACGTCCACATTGCATCAGCTCCCCGCCCCCTTTCAGATGATGTGACCTCTCCCCCACCAGCCTGCATAGCGTGTTCAGGGGCACCTTCCTCGGCGCTGCTCTGACCACGCGGTCCTGCTCAAGGACCCTCAAGGAGCCAGCCCTCTCCCAGGGAGGACCACATCCACACCCCTCAGCCTGCTGTTCTTAGCTTTCTTCACATCCCGTCCCACCTCCATATGCTTCCCTGGATGTCCCCGGACTGGATGATTCACAAGTCCAAGCTTTCATCGACTGGTCTCGACCTTTATCCCAGCAGATTCATTGCTTGCAAAGGTCTCCCTCCTTGAGTCTTTTAGAGCCCATCTCACCCTCAGTTCCTTCACTGAGTTTTCCTTGGTCATGCTAGTGAGGCCTGATCTCCTTGCCCTAAATAACTCCTCTAATCCTTTGGTTTTCAACCTTATTTGTGACACTAGTCTGGTGCCTGGTAAACACAACAGGAGTTTACTCGATAAATGGGTACCGAATGAATGGGCTGCAGTTAAGTGGCATGTCAGGAAAACGTCACTACCCTTCCAGATTAGCCACGAGCCCAGACCTGGGGAAAGATGTCGTTGGAAATTTAAATCTAGACAAGACTCTCAGAGAAAGTATGCTATTTAAAAAAACATCATTGGGGGGTGTTTTAAAATCAGCACCACATGAAAGATAAATTTGGGTTCAATCTAGATTTCCACACACCATGTTTGCTCAAAGCTGATCAACCCCTATGAGCAACGTTAAGCACACAGCAGGACGCCACGCTCGCAAGGGTGTTTTTATGTGATGGGTGACCACATACAGGTGTGTATCTATACACGTCCATATACACTAGCAAGGATCTTAATGATCTAAAGATTGATCAGACGCTAAGTGTCACAGGGTACAACAGTTGAGGAAAACTTAGCTACATAAACAAACGTATGAAAACGTTACTATATAAAGGGTCACTTAAGTCCATGCAGAATTTATGGGCACTAAAATGTGCTACAATTATAGTATGTCTAAATTCCATCCCATACAAAACGTGCCCACCCTCTCCTGGGGCTGCGTGTCTGGACACTGGTATCTCAGGCGTGGCCATCGGGGCCACCAGCAGGGAGGCCACCACTACAACCTGTCTCCCAGGACCACGTCCACGTGGGAATTATACACAGCGCTCGGAAGTGACTTCAACACTCACGGCCCATCCCTACACCCTGCTGTGCGCATTTAAACACCACGAAGTGGTGCTGCTAGGCAAGTGTGCACACTCGCTACATAGTTCTGCTCCTATTGGCCAGTGCCAGGTAAACTTAGACGTGTGTTTACACCTCAGTGAAAACACTACACCTCAGTGATTGAAGAATAACTAATTTGGGTAAAATGATGCACAAACAAAGGTTCCAGGATCCCCAACGTGGGTCTCCGTTAGAGTGAAGGTACATGGCAGGAAAGCCAACTCTGGATGTGGAGGAGGCTCAGAGGGCGGTCCTGGGACTGAGGCTTGGATGCCCCAGAAAGAAGCAAGGAGAGCGAGGTGGCTGCTGGGCACGGAAACACTGAACTTGAACAACAGTTTAATCATGAGGACAAGCTCCCAGCCACCCAGGACCACCAGGCAGCGTCTAGGAACCCACCACAGTCAGCAATCACGTGCACACAAAGCCTGCTCACATGATTGTATTTTTGAAATTCCCAAATCCAACCCCTTGGCTTCTTCTAAAAAGGCCAATTGAGGATTAAGGAGGCAGCAGACCTTCAGGAACAAAAACAATCCCACTGACCTGGGGGCAAATCGCCCATGAAAGAGCTTTATGGATTTAAAAGGCTAGGCTTAGGTCCCTAAGAACTTGGGAAGCAGGGTCACAGCTGGTCGACTCTAGACTTTCTTAGAGTCCCTCCCCAATCACAGGGTTTGTCTTCAAATCTGTGATTGTGCTGGTGGCTTATATAACCTCAGCACTCTTGGATTTCCTCAGTCCTTTGGGGAAAAGAGGTTAGGGAAAGGCAAGAAGAGCACTAGTGAAATCAGGACAGCCTATAATCACTGCTTCCCAGGGAAGGTAAGAATAGTGACCACGGCTGACCCATTGTGCTCGCCACGCCACAGTTACTGGCCTAGGCACTACTAAGCGCTATACATATACACACACTCTTTTAATCCCTATTTTTAAATGGAGAAAACTAGCCTTTAGGTACCCTGCCCAGGGTCACAGGACAGCAAGTGTTCTATGTTGGGCTTCAAGTTCAGGCCATGGGTACTAGAGTTTGAACCATTAACCATTTGGCTGAATGTTCAGGTCTTGGCTGTTATTCAAACTGGAAGGAAGGAAACTAACACATAATGAGCACCTACTGTGTGCTAGGCAGTTGCTAAATGATTTTTCACATTATTTCATTTAATCCCTTCCAACAACTCCCTAAAGTTGTCAGGATTATCTCTGGTTTGGTTTTTACAGATGAGAAAACCGTAACTTGCCCAAGTTCACCCAGCTTCTAATGGCAGAACTGAGATTCAAGCCCATGGCAATCTGACTCCAAACCCCTTGATGAAACAGGTGAATTTCACGGAAGTAAATGCCTCAGAGACCTGACAATATCTCCAGTCTTACACACTCGATTCTATCATTCAAGTGTCCCCCATTTGTCTAGCTATTGGAGGAAGTGACCATGAGAGGTGTGTCCGGCTATAGTCTGTTTTGTTGACCACTTAGTTACACCCTATGGGGTTCCTTGTTCTTATGCAATGCTGACTTTTGGTTGTTTTCCATGTAGGGTGTTTGTTGTCTCCCCAGCTAGATTTTAGCACCGTGAGGACAGAGACATTGACTGACATTTCCTTGTGTGACCCCCTCGCCCCGCGCCCAGTACAATGCTAAGAACAGAGATGGGGGTCAGGAAGTATCTTCTGAATAAAGAGAAGCCTTTTAGAACTGTGCAGCTCAAAAGTAACTCAAGAATTTCCAGTTTCTTCTACAGCAAAGAAGTTGGGCACAGTAGCAATTTGCTGCTTTCAGTCATCAACTCAAGAGGCTCCTGGTGCACACACGCCTCCTTTTAAGGGTAGGTGTTCCTCCTGAAATTGTCCTTGTGACATCTGCAAAGGCTCAGTCCTGGTCTAGGTGAGACCATATGCCAAGGCTCCTCTGCTCCCCTTTCCCCGAGCGCCCACCTCACTGCCGGCTTCTCCACCCAAAGGTCCCTCTCACGACAGAGCTGACAGTCAATGACCACAGGCTCCTAGAACTTCCCCAGTGACTCAGCCGGGGAAGAGGAAAGATGAGGGGCGTCTTTCCAATCACCAGGCCAGCAAAGAGGCAGATGCAGACCATACTTTCTCCAACTTTTGGAGAAAGTGAAAAGCTCCAGGCAGATGCTTTGGCACTTCCCCCAACTCCCAACCAGATGCCAGCTCGCAGCAGCCAACAGATGAACCCAAACGTCTTGTGTGGTGTTGCTGCGCTCAACCTTACCACTCCCTGCCTGGTGACAGACGGTGAAACCAGAAGAACTGTTTCCTTTGTCTGATATGTCGCGAGCTGTCATTCCTAAAAGTAATTCATGTGACAAAACATGTTTCTAATCCTCCCAAGTTTTCTTCTGAGTCTGGTTGGGCTTTCTTGGTGACAGCTCTCCCCTTCCAACTTTCAGAGGTGAAACTGAGACCAGGGGGTTTACTCACAGGCAGGCCCTGGAAGAGTGTTTTCTTAAAGTCCTGCCACAGGCCAGACCCACTTCAGGGTCATCCAGAAACAGGCTGGGCTCTAAGTAGATTTTTCCAAAGAGCCAACTTCATAAGGCAACTACCCCTGCCTCATTATCCCAGAGAGATCTGCAAAGAAAAAGAAATCTAAACCTTGCACCAGGAAAACTATTAATCACCCAGACCTACCACCACCCCAAGAAAGCAACGCCATCAGCTCTCGCCCTGGGATTTAGGGAGTTAATCAGGACCTACATACATAAGGTCATCTCCCCTCCTACTTGGCCTGACATTTCCACCACTAGTCACTCCATAAGTAATGCCTTACAGTCTAATCCCTCTTCTCTTACGTGTGAACTCAGGAACTTTTCTATTCACTACTGTATCCTCAGAGCTCAGAACGTGGGTTGGCACAGAGTAGATATTCAATAAATATTTGTTCAAACAATAAATAAAGGCTGTGGTGCACTGTCTCAAAGAAACCACAGCTCCCAAGAATTGACATAAAGGTCAGAGTGCTTGGCCCTATAAATGGAGAGTATAGCCCTTAATCTGAGGTTGTACCTCATGAGATAGACAGCCAAGGGGATGAGAGCCTTCGTTCACTGACTCTCATTTGTCCCATTACCTGCTGTCAACTGGGGAGACACCTGGAGGCTGGCCAGAGTGGATGCAATCCAGGACAAGCAGAATTCAAAGAGAAACAAAGACTGGATGGCCAGCGGCCTGTGTGGTTTACTCGCAAGCGACAGAGATCTGGCCCACAGTGGGGGCACCCTCGTAAAGGACTTGGATTTTTGGGGAGTAGCAATGAGAATACAGGGCCAGCGTTCTTGGGCAAATAATGGGATCCCCTCTTCCCTAAGGAGAGACAGAAGAATTCCAGAGAGAGAAAAGTCAATTATCACAGTCACAAGGGCTGTCTGAGCCCCACCAGTCCCCACTTGTTACCATGGGTTGGTGCCACTTGCTAAATGTAAGGGGCCTGGGAGAAAATGTGGTAACATCAGGACACCAGGCCCTTAGGAGAAGACTTCTTACTCCCGGGACCCATCTCCTGATGGTAGGGGCTAAGTCAGTTCTGTGCTCTGCCACCACTGCCACTTCCTACACTGAAGAGAGGAGCCATCCAAGGCACACAGAGATTAAAAAGCTGCTTTGTGCCTATCTCTGGCAAAAGGCCCTTCTTGGCATCAAAAGGAATTAGAATGGTCCACAGGACCTTAGGAGCTGCACCATGGCTCAAGTCAAAAGGACCAAATCAGCAGGGATGCTCCAGAAACCAGGAGCTCTGGGAGAGGTTCCTACAGCCAGAACGACCAGAACTTTTTCTGAAATGAAGAGCTGACTCTAAAACCAAGAATGCTGAGCCCTGTAAACCGAGGGTACGGCCCCCGAATCCAAGGTGGCTCTTTACCAGATGGACAGGACCTGATTTATGCACAGGAAGCCCTTTCACTCTCTGAGTGTCACGAGGCAAGTCCAGAGTCCTTTTTTCTTTTTTAAGGACACGTAAAAGCCCACATTTGCACAAAATTTCAGTTTTCAAGGCACCTGCACATCCAGCATATAAACTGAGCCTCAAAACCATCCAGTGAGGTGACGAGCCGGATGCCCACAGCACAGGAGAGGCACAGAGCCTGGGAGGGGGCCGTCCTTTTCTCCATCTTGTAACTGAGTTGGCTCAACTTGCTGAAGTTACAGAGTAGATCAGCAGGGAGGTAACATCGGGACTTCTGATGGTCCCATTCGCAGCCCTGCTCTCTTCCCACAGAGCTTTGCTGAGCCACGACAAGCCACCAAGCAGCCACGCAGCCCAGGAAGACGTGGTCTAAGACTCAAGATGAACCAGGGTCTGATGGGATCCTTTGCAATGGGGTTTGTTATGTAACTGAGAAATGCATCTGGGTCATCATAAAATGGCTAACAGTTACTCTGTACCTCTTACCAGAGTTCTTTCTGGACAGTGAGTCAGAGGCAGTGCAATGAGTGGAGAGAACATCAATGTCTCTGGGAGTCTCTCAACAAACTTACACTGGTGAGCTGGGCCCTGCAGACACAACTTCCTACCCCCCACAGTAGCCTTGAGAGAACCAAACATTCCCAAGGAGGACTCTCCTTGCTCCACAAATAAAGCAAACCATTGTCAAGATGCCTGTCCCAAGGCCAGAGGCCGAGAATGTCTCTTGGTGGCCCGGTCTTCCCAGGCCTCACCCCCTCAAGTCAGCCAGCCCGAAAGAGGGAGGAGCTCTACCACCTGCAGCTCTTCCTGAGGACCTGCTTCCAAGGCCGTAGAGTTGAGGAAGCAGGTGGAGGGGATTTTCTCAGGAGGCCCACTTACACATAAAAGGTGAAAAAGATTAGTAAGAGGGTTGGGTCAAGCTGCACTCTTCCCCCACCCACCACCCCCATCCTCCCGAGGCCACAGTTGACACGTTATTCGATGGCAATCACAGAACATGCTCTGGAATCTTCCGTCAGCAATGAGAAGACCATTCCCCAAAGCGTAAAACCAGAACACCAGTCGTCCATCTTTCCATTCACATGTTCTCAGTCCCCACCACGTGCCAGGCATGTGGCCTCTTCCGGCCTGTGTTCTATGAACAAGGTCTTTAGGGGGGTGACCTATTTCTAGAAGGGTGGTGATGTCAGCCCCAACCTAATTCATCAGCAGAGACTGGACAGGAAAGTCTGCTTAACTTCCTGACCTATGGTGTCAGTGAGGAGGATCCGTCAGCAAATATTCCCAGGGCAGCAGCTGGGATGAAAGAAAGGCCCAGAATCCAGAGATTCTGGAGTCTGGCGGGGAGGGAGAAGACGGATGTGCATTCAGGGAATGTCTGCGGAGACTCATCTGGTTCAGGAACTTTCGCAACCCCTTTGACTTTAGTGTCCATCCTGTGAGGCTGGCTTCCTTATTACAGAATAGGTAAGCTGATGCCCAAAGAGAGCAGGTGTCTAGCCAGAGGCCCCAAATACGGGGCTCAGCAGAGCCGGGTCAGGGTCTCATGGCTCCCACACCAGGAGTTCTCCAGCTTCAGGGCGCATCACAATCCCTGGCAGATAATCAAAACCACAGATTCCTGAGCTCCACCCTGGAGAGGCTAATTCCTTGAATCTGCCCCAGTGCCCAGGCATCTGCATTTCTAACAAACACCCCAGGTGGTGCTGGTGGTTCATGGAGCACACTTAGAGACAACTGACCTCCACTGCCCCAAGGACAGAAATCAAGAGCTAATTCTCAGCTGCTGGCTTCCCTTGACATCCCAGGCAGGGACAGATGGTGGGACCAGTGTGTGCTCCTGCCTAGCTCCTCGGTAGAGAAGCAACCGGCCTCTGAGTTCATCGAGTGGCTCCACAAACATGTCCAGCCCCAAACAGGAAGCTCGGGACAAAGGTCTGAGGAGGCGAGGATTGCTCAAAGGGCAGCCACCACCCCAAACAAACAGCCCATTGCGATGGACCCTGCTTTAACGCCATGACTCATGGAGGCTCACTTCCTATATTTCTGAGTCGATGGGCACAGCAAATGGCCCTGAGCGCAGACAGCAGCTTCCAGAGCCAGCATGGGAGTCCCAGCCATGCCAACACCGCAACATGGAGCAGAAATCAGGAACTTCCAGGGGAGAGGAAAAGGAAAAAAAAAACAAAAAGGAAGAAAAATAACCTCCAACCTTGCTCCAGCTTCCGCGCCCCCTCCCTTCTGGAGCCGGCAGGGTTGTCTAGTCAAAAGGGATCTCCTGGAACTGTAAAGGGCTCGTGTTCACCTCCTCTCTAGAGAAAGAATCGGATGGGAGCCAAAGCAAACACCGCTCCACTCGTGGTTGCCAGGCACACTCTCTAATCCCGAGAAGTTGGTAAGCAAGTGAGGGCCGGCCCTACCTCCCATCCCCCTCCCGCAAACACACATGGTGCTGGTGCTCTCTGCCCTTCCGCTGGGGCAAGACCTCATCTTGAACTGTGTGGGGCTCAGAGGCCAAGCTACAGTTTTTGCAAAGTCTACTAAAGGAGAGATGCCTGGAATAAGGTGGGGAGGCAGAAGAGCCAGGATGGGCTTCCAGAACCTGCAGGAGACCTCTGACCTCTGAATGACTCAGCAAAGACAAAGGCCTCCGTCCTGAAGAACAGAGAGAGAGGAGATGCTCCCTTGGGTTAAGTTTGGGATGGTGCTAGATAGAAGTCAGGAGACAGAGAAGAAAGGAGAGGAAACACCCGCTTTCACCTTAGCCCTATAGTTCTTCGTCATCCCCGATGGGGATCTAACCAATTCGCATGGGGCTGTTTGATGTTGGGGGTTGGGGGAGGTGAAGGCAAGGGAAGGACATCCTGTTAACAGCGTTGTTGGATAAAGATCAAGAATCAGGCAGTGGAAAACAGCTGTGTCCACCTGATAAGCCTGGGCACCCCACTTCCTTCAGTAGAGTCTTAGGTTTGTAAGACTAAGGTCTGATGTGCAGGGATGGGAACTGGCCCAGTACCTATGTCATCCCTAAGACCCCAAAATCTTCACCACAGACAACCAGTCTCATCAACCACATACTGGGAAGATAACACCGTCTCCTGGCACCAGCACAGCTCTTAGTTTGAGTAGCTCTCAAGAGGAACAAGTCCCCATCAAGATACTGCCTGGAAACTTCCAGAAAGGCCCACCTTCCCCTATTCACCCAACTCCTGGTCACTTCGCTTGTTGAGAATCGGCTCATAACCATCGCCTCCTCAGGGAAGCAGTCCCGCTGGCTCCCCGCTACTCACTCTGGGGTGTGTCCTCCCTCCCACACGCTGTGACCCCTGAATGTCCTGTGCACATGTACCCTTAAGCCTGCCACACGGTGGTACTGGGAGCAGTTAAGTGTTGGCCTCTCCTTCTAGATCAGTGGCCAACTACCTTTGTTGATGATATAGTAGTGATAGCATCTGTTCTTCATTTAGCAGACAAACTCTGCTGGCTAAGTGCCCCCCACTTACTGTCTCATTTACTCCTCTCCTCCACTATTGCAGGAGCCAATATTATCTCCATCTTACAAAAGAAGAAGCCGAAAGTTAGAAAAGTTAAGGGTCTTGTCCAAGGGTACACAGCAGAGCTAAAGATGTGTTCTCAACCACCCTGGGTCCAGCAGAGTTCAAGGCACCCCGTAAGTAATGAGTAGCTTTTTCCACTGAAGGAGTAAGATTGAGTCACGTCAGGAAGACAATCCAGGCATGAGAGTCCCTTACTGCAACCACCTGAGCTCTCAGCTAACTGAGTGGTCACCTTAATTCCTTTCAGGAAAGGAATACCTGTTTATTAATTTGTCCATCCATTTTTAAGCGCCTGTTATGCCCAGAGCCTTGACATATGGGAGAGATGTATTAGTCAAGGTTCCAGTCCTTTGACAAGTTTCCCATTTAGTAGGAAAAGGAGGTGGAGGAAGAGGGGGAGACACAAACCCTAGAAAAAAAAAGGCCAGTATCCACAGAAACTCAGGAAGCACACAGAAGGGCAAGGACTGCTTTCCTCCAGCGCAGAGACTGAGGAGATGACGGCAGGGGTGAGCAGTTACCCAGGTACCCAGCCAGAGGGAACACCTCCCAAGCAGTGTATCTTTTTGTTTTTGGTGCCAGTAGTAAAATATACATACAGCATGACATTTACTATTTTAATCATTTTTAGCTGTACACTTCAGTGGCATTAAGTACATTCACATCATCGTGCAACCATCACCTCCATGCATCTCCAGAACTTTTCTCATCTTCCCAAACTGAAACTCTGTACCCATTAAACACTAACTCCTCATTCCCTCCTCCCCCAGCCCCCCAACCACCATTATACATTTTGTCTCTATGAATTTGATTACTCGAGATTATCTGTGGTATAATAAAAATATATTTGGTCTTCATTTCTGGTTCCTGGCACAGAGCTCTAAACCCTGGGCATTTCCTGAGTGATAGGACTGTCCTTTGTTATACATAAGGATCCTGTTTCCAAGGACTGTCCTTTGTTATTCATAAGGATCCTGTTTCCGGCACACCTGAGTTTAGGCTATGAGGTGACTTAGAGTGGGACCCCTCTAGAGCCTCAGGATGGAGGTGGTTTCCAGAAGACCAAGTGATAAAGTTTGGGAACTTTCAGCCCCACCCTCCCCCCACCCCTGAGAAGCAAAAGGGAACTGGAAATTGAGCTCTAGAAAAACTCTTGAACAAGGAAATTCGGTGAGCTTACAGGCTGGTGAACCCATCACATCAAAGTGCTGGGAGGGTAGCCCACAGAGGCTCTGGCATCTCCTCCATTTGGCTGTTCCTGACTTGTAGACTTTATAATAAACCAAGAAAAACAGTGCTTACTTGAGTTCCCTGAGCCATTCTAGCAAATTACAGAACCTGAGTAGGGCTCGTGGGAACCCCCAACTTACAGCTAGTCAGTCAGAAGTCTGGGTGGCCCCCAGGACTTGCAGATGGAGACAGTCTTACGGGACTGAGCTCTTAACTTGTGGGGTCTGCACTAAGTCATTAGTGTCAGAGTTGAACTGAATTGAATTGTAGGACAGCCAGCTGGTGTTAGAAAAGTGAAGAATTGATTGGTGTCAGAAAAAAAGACAGCTCAAAGACAGGTAGAATCACAGAGTATCTGTTTTTTGTGACTACCTTATGTCACTCAGCATAACGTCTTCAAGGTCCAGCCATGTGTAGCACGTGTCAGAATTTCCTTTCAAGAATGAATAATATTCTATCATATGTATACTTCATATTTTAACAATCATCCATAGATGAACACTTGGGATCCTTCCACCTTTCAGCTATTGTGAAGAATGATGCTATAAACATGGGTGTACAAATATCTGTTCAAGTTCCTGCTTTCAAGTCTCTTGGGTAACTACCCAGAAGTAGAAATGCTAAATATATGGTAATTCTATTTTTAATTTTTTGAGGAAATGCCATACTGTCTTCCATGTGACTGCACCATTTTACATTCCCATCGGCAATGCACCAGGGTTCCAATTTCTCCACATTCTTGCCGACACTTCTTACTTTTTTCTTTTTCTTTTTTCTTACTGATAACTGTCTTAAGAGGTATGAAGTGGCACCTCATTGTAGTTTTGATTTGCATTTCCCTAATGTTGAGCTTCTTTTCATGTGCCTATTGACCGTCTATGTATCTTTTTTGGGGGGAGAAATGTCTATTCAAGTCCTTGGCTCATGTTTCAATTGGGTTGTGTTTCTGTTGTTCAGCTGCCGGAATTCATTATATAGTCTGGCTATTAACCCCATATCAGATATATGATTTGCAAATATTTTCTCCCATTCCATGGACGGCCTTTTCACTCTATCGATAGTGTCCTCTGATGCACAAAAGCTTTTAATTTAGATGTAGTCCAATTATTTGCTGTTGTTGCTGACGCTTTTAGTGTCACATCCAAGAAATCACTGCCATCACTGCCAAATCTATTATCATGAAGCTTTTTCCTTATGTTTTCTTCCAAGAGTTTTGTAGTTTTTCCCAATACCATCTGTTGAAGAGACTGGTGATAATTATGTGTCCATGTAGGTTGATCAATTGTAACCAACGCACCACTCTGGTGGGGGTGTTGAAAATGGGGGAGACTACACCAGAAGGGGGTGTAGGGAGTATGTA
This sequence comes from Monodon monoceros, assembly GCF_005190385.1. Lineage (NCBI taxonomy): Eukaryota > Metazoa > Chordata > Mammalia > Artiodactyla > Monodontidae > Monodon > Monodon monoceros. The sequence goes on along the minus strand of NW_021703778.1, from coordinate 147,366,146 downwards.
AGAAATCTCTTTACCTTCCTCTTAATTTTGCTGTGAACCTAAAACTGCTCTAAAAAGTAAAGTGTATTTTTTCAAAAAGGCTGTCCTTTTCCTCTTGGAATGGTCTTGACACCCTCGTTAAAAACCGTTTGACCATATATATGTGAGGGTTTATTTCTGGACTCTCTATTCCTTTGGTCTCTCTGTTTGTCTTTATGCTGATACCACACTATCATGATTACTGTAGCTTTGTTATTAGTTTTGATATCAGGAAGTGTCAGACCTCCAACTTTGTGATTCTTTTCCAAAATCGTTTTGGCTATTCAGCATCCCTTAAACTTCCACATGAATTTTAGGATGCATTTTTCTTCATCTGTGAAAAACATCCTCAGGATTTTGATAGTGATTGCACTGAATTTATAGACTGCTTTGCGTAGTATTGACATCTTAGCAATATTAGGTCTTCCAATCCGAACACAGATGTTTTACCATTTATCTGTGACTTCTTTAATTTCTTTCAGTAACATTTTATAGTTTTCAGCATACAAGTCTTTCACCTCCTTGATTAAACTGATTCCTAAGTATTTTTTTGGATGCTACTGTAAATGGAATTGTTTCCTTAATTTCCTTTGTGGATTTTTCATTGTTAGTGTATAAAAACACAGTTGGTTTAGCAATTATACTCCAATAAAGATGTAAAAAAAAAAAAAAAACACAGTTGGTTTAAAACGTTGCAAATTTGGTCTGCTTTGTGTTCTCAGGTTTGCAGAAAGGAACTGGGTACTGGGAGGCACAGCAGTTGGGTGGGGTCAGGGCAAGGGTGAGCAAATAGCCATGAAACTTTCTACCATTCTGAACGTGGTTTTTTCTTGGTTGGGCGTTTACTTGGTTGCTGTAGATCTTTGACTGATTTCCAAAACTCCCATAGGGAAGATATTTTAGCAAGTTTCTAGTTTATTTAATGTTTCTGTGGGGGAACAAGGGTCTGGAGCTTCCTGGTCCACCATCTACTGATGTCACTCTCCGAGGCTTTAGGCTTAACCTCCAAGCAGTGTATCTTCAAGGAGAGAATCAAGAAGCCAGACTGGTCAGAGCAGAGACAAGGCTGGGAGGGAACAAGAGACAGACTGGATGTGAAGGACGAGGGAGGAGGGGTCCTGGATGCTAAACTGAACACTCAGACTCGATTCCACGGAATTGTCAGGCCCTGAAGAATGCCTGCCAAGGCAACACGGCCAAGACAGAAGGAAGTCAGGCCAGGCCAGCCAGAGCCTCTTCTCATGTAGCGCACTGAGTTGAAGGTCAAAGAAACAGAAGGATTAGGAGCGTCTGCTATGGTTCCACCTCACAGGCCTTCAGGGCTGCCCTTAAGGTTCTATTTTCTTAAGGTTCTAATTTCAGAACCTTAAGTGAATCAGAATTACGAGCCCCGCCCCAAGCCCATCCTCTCCCCTCAGTCTGGAGAGTGAGTGGCTGAGCTCCCAGCTGCGTCTACCTGGGAACTGGACCCATCACACAGCAGCACAAAACACACCAGCCCTGACAAGAACCTGGCTCCATGCAGGAGGGCGCCTTCCCACAGCACGCTGCTCCTCTCTCCTAGAGATTGCAAGTCTAATAGTGAGCCTCACCTGGGAAGCCAGGTAAAAACACAGGAGCCTGGGCCCCTCCCCTGGAGAGGCTGATTAGGAAGTCCAGGTGAAGGCCCAGGCATCTGTATTTGGTCCTGGCCCCAGAGGTGAGGCAAATGGTCACCATCTGGGGGAGCACTGGTCTAGCTTCCTTCCCAGAGTCCCAGACTCTAAGCTCATCCACCTGCCGGCTGGCATCTTTGGTGAGGGCTTTGCGATGAAGGAGAAACCAGAACTGGAATTCGGTTCCACTTTACCTTCCCCAGAAGTTTCAAACTAGAAGTTTTATCTGACCCACAATTTTAAAACATGGAAAATAATAATAATAAAATAAAATTTTGGGGCTTCCCTGGTGGCGCAGTGATTGAGAGTCCACCTGCCGATGCAGGGGACACAGGTTCGTGCCCCGGTCCGGGAGGATCCCACATGCTGCGGAGCGACAGGGCCTGTGAGCCATGGCCGCTGAGCCTGCGCGTCCGGAGCCTGTGCTCCGCAGCGGGAGAGGCCACAGCAGTGAGAGGCCCGCATACCGCAAAAAAATAAAAATAAAAATAAATTTGAGTTTTATCAGCATTTTAAAAAACAGATTTCATCAGCCAGACACGAAGACAAACATTGCATGACTTTGGTTATATGCAGTACCTAGAATAGGCAAATTAATAGACACAGAAAGTAGAATAGAGGTTACAGAGGAGGACTTACTGTGTAATGGGCACAGAGTTGTTGGGGGTGATAAAAGTATTCTGGGTATAGACACTGCCAATTCTTACACAACATTGTGAAACTATTTAATGCCATTGAATTGTACACTTATGAACGGTTAAAATTATAAATATGTCTATTTTACCGCAGTTAAAAAAACAGATTTCACATAAAAATCTGGATTTCTGGTTTCTCTTTAAAGAAAAAACAAATGAGACGATCTGACAGCACTGGTCATGCTGTGTATGGGAACAGCTGGCAGAGGCTCAAGCAGCTGTCACCTTCAGCTGGGACACGTGCTCTTACGATGCTGTGACCCCTCCACACTCCAATGTCACTTTTCCTTTGTCACACTTTCTACGACCTGGATGCTCCTATGAGCATTTGAGGGTTGGTCCTGGCTCTACCCCTTCTCATTTCAGTCTCCACTAGCCTTGCTCTGCTCTCCCAGCCCCTGCCTGGTCCTCTCTTCCAGTCAGAAGGGGAGACCAGCAAGTGGTCAGCCACATAGGCAGGTGCTTCATGTGCCTTGACAATGACAACAAATGAAAGCACAGAAGAGCTTGCCTTCACCTCCCCAGATGTCACTCAGAGCTTGAAAGTTTCTCTGACATTCCAACAGCCAGATTGATAAGCCTGGACTTTAACACACCCAAGTGCCCAGGAGTCTGGAACAAGATGAGGCTGACCATTCACCTCATGACCTGGACTCTTGAGTCAGCCTCTGGACCACCCAGCCTCGCTGGGTGACAGATGATCGGCCAGTCCAGTAAACACAACCTCAAGACTGGACTCACTTTCCTAGAGTCCATCTTTGTCTGCTAGAACCTGCTTTCCAAATGCTTGAAATACGATGGGGTTCAGGACACAATACCCCCAAATTTGGTACCTTGGCATAGTGAATATTTTAAGCTGAAGCAGTTTGAGAGAATTGAAAAGCAGGAAGGTCACTCTGACCCCCTCCCCCGAAACAAGCCTTAAAACCCTCCTGCGGGGCTTCCCTGGTGGCGCAGTGGTTGAGAGTCCGCCTGCCGATGCAGGGGACACGGGTTCGTGCCCCGATCTGGGAAGATCCCATATGCCGCGGAGCGGCTGGGCCAGTGAGCCATGGCCGCTGAGCCTGCGCATCCGGAGCCTGTGCTCTGCAATGGGAGAAGCCACAACGGTGAGAGTCCCGCGTACCGCAAAAAAATAAATAAATAAATAAAACCCTCCTGTGGGAGGTGCCCTCCTGGTCACAGAGGAAGGGAGCATCCTTGTCTCATCCTTGTCTCTTCAAGACCCTTGTCTCTGGAGATAAAGAGGCACTGCCTCCAAGAATCCTGACAAACAGGCCTTGCTCAGTGGCCCCCCCGGTTCTACAGACCTCAGACTCCTTAACCTATCACATTTCTCCACCACTGTCTGCTCTCCAGCAAATCTGGCATAGAAGTGCACAAGTCTAACTCTTCCTTCATTTCCTTACAAAGACTCCCGTGTCACCTAAGACTTATATGAAATAATTATGGATGATTTTCTCTTATTAATCTGACTTCGTCAATTTAATTTTTAGCTGGGGACTCTAAGACAGTCAAGGAAAACCTCTTCCTCCCCTACAATTAGCATCATTGTTCCAGACATGGTGGGAAATGTTGCTAGTCTGTAAGTGTAAAATACATGCCAACTTCCAAAGACTCGCCATAGGAAAAGAATGTGAACCAGCTTGTTAGTAATTTTATTATATTGATTACCTGTTGAAATACTATTCTGGATATATTGAGTTAAACCGAATATAGTCCTAAAACTAATTTCACTTGTTTGTTTTACTTTGGTAAAAAATTTACATTTTACCTTTTTTTTTTTTTTTTCATTTTACCTGCTTTTCATGCGGCTACTAGAAAATTTAGTCATATATGTGGTTTGCATTTGTGGCTTTCATTATATTTCTATCAGACAGATAGACCGTGGCTACTGCAGAACTGATTCTGTAAGGTTACCGTATTTTTTTTTTGGCCGTGCTGTGCAGCTTGAGGGATCTTAGTTCCCCAGCCAGGGACTGAACCCAGGCCACGGCAGTGAAAGCTCAGAGTCCTAACCACTGGACCACCAGGGAATTCCCAGGCGACTGTATTTTCTTTTCCTCGAAAAGCAAACTGATTCTCTCTAGACTTTTTTCTGGGTGGCGCTGTGCTATGACCTGCCCAAGGGTCCCGGAGGAACTCCCTTCTGGTCTCAGGGCTGGAGGCTCTTCATCGGGGCTGGGGCTGCCTTGAAGATCTCTTCCCACTCCCACATCTCCCTCGCCCTGTGCCACCAAGCCGTCCCCAGACTCGCACACGAGGCTCTCTTCCCAGCCTTGCTCAATAACCATGTGTCCACATCACTCAAAACCCCAGAAGGTTTTCCCTGGAAACAATGGAACCAGTGTTGTTAACACTGCCGGGCTGCTACCACCTGTGTGATGGTCACAGGGAAGTGCCCCAGCTGCAGTCCAAGACTCCCTGCCCTCCCTCACGCCAGCTCAGGATCCACTGGTTTCTTCTCCCCAGAGCCTGGAGCCCCACCTTCCTGAGGCTGAGAGAGGGAGAACCAGCCCCTCAGCGACCAGCACGTGGGGAGGCACTGCGAATGCCTGGAACTTCCAAACAGAAGGCAGGTGCTAGCTCTCAAATTCTAGAGAAACTGCTGGACACTTGATCACCACCGACAACCCACAACCCTAGAGACACAGGGCCAAAACTTGAAACTCAGAATCCTGCCTTTTTTTGTTGTTGTTTAATATACGCTTTGTCCACCTGAAGACTCAATAATGGCCCACTGACAGGGGCTCTGGGGGTGGAGCTAGCTTCAAACCTCCTTTCTACCACTCAGCACCAGTAGGACCCTGGATAAGGTTGCTCCGTTTATCTGGACTCAAGTTCCTCGCCTATAACAACAGGGACAACCCCACCCACCTCAAAGGTTAAAAAAATTAAATAATGCATGAAAAAGTGCCTTGCACATAATAGGTGTTTGATAGATATTAGCTTCCTTCCCCTTCAATCTTCCCATAGCAATGCCACGAAGAAGATACTTAAAAACCTCATGGAGAACTGAAAACAAATCCTCTATACTCTCATCTGGTTGCTTCTTGTATGTGTGCTTTTTTAAATCTGAATGTTGGTGCCTGATACAATTTAAGAGGGTGGTAGGAGAACTGTGCGAAGCAGGGATTCTCTTTGCAGCCCTAGCACAGCGTCTGGCAAGGCAGGTGCTTGTTGAGAGAAGGAATGAGTGTTGGATTTAGGCCAGCAGGGACTGGCGCCTCGTGGAGCCTATCAGCAAAGCACTAGAAGAGAGGGGTCAGAATTACCATGAAACAGGGGTTTGGCTGATCAGTGTGATGTCTGCGGCCACAAAGAGTTATTCTCTGGAAAGATGCTTCCAATCTGTTTAGACAGCTTTGTGGAGGCTTTTTTTTAAACTTCAAAGCTCAAAGTGTTCTGTTAATATCTCTTCTCCATTCGGCCATGCTTTCCTCAGAGAGAAAGGTTAAAACATATGCCAAGAACCAAACACAGTCACCTCTACGTGAGGAAGCATAAACAATTCAACTTTTCATATTTCTTTTTTTTTTTTTTAACTTAGCAAAGTGGGTTAAGCCTAAAAGAACACACTAAATTGATGGCTCTGTGATACAAATATATGCTGTCAGGGTGTTTTTAAATGTAAAATTCTTAGCATTTTCTGACCTAAGTGGGGAGTAGGCATGGGCAATGAGTAACTATTCTTACTCAATTTTAAAGATATATTTGGTTTTAAGTTCCTTTACAGCTGTGTGCAGAGGGGTCTGAAAACCAATTCGTTTTTGCTCCATGGTGAACAAAAAAAAGTGTTGGGTTCTCTGATCTCACCAGGCCACCTGAGGGCCCAGTTAGCTCTTCTGCCCTCCCCAAACAGTGGGTTTGGGATTGCAGTGACCCTGTCTGAATCCCGTTGGGGCTGCGAATAGGGAGATTTAACCCTCTGGAAGCTTGAGAAGTCCTGCACATCGCTCCCCAGCTTTACCCTCCTATAAAGAAAACATCCAATAATGTCAAACCTGCCAGCAAAGCTGCAATGAGATGTTCAAATTCACAGTCACATCACCTTCAGGAGGGGGATGGTAAATGTCACCCTTAATACCTATTTTTTAATTGCCTTGAACAAAAAGATCCAACCTGTTTCATCCCCACACTTCAAATCCATTCAATCTTCTGAACATTCAAACCCACAGCTTAAAGAAAACTGGGTAAAGGATTTTATGTTGCTTGTTTGTGCTGAAGAAGCCCTGTCTGTTGCTTTCATTGATTGCTTACACTATTACCCAAGTGGCAGGCCTTACTGGCCCGAAAAAATTTAGCTCAAGTTACCTTTTTGGTGGCAAAGATGAACAGGATGGAAATTTACCTTTAGGGAAGTTTGGAAATTTCTGACCCAAATAAGAACTTCCTAGATGAAAGCTTAAATATTCTAAATGTAATGAACAGGTAAGAGAAAACAAGCCTACAAGAACTAAGGGTTACTGGTCATTTGTTAAATGCATAGCCACAAATGCATGTGCTTGGGAAGAAGCGAGACGCCAGGCAGTGGTCCAGATAAAGAAGGGCCCCGAAAGTAGTTGCTTCAATCTTTCAGAGACAGCAATCAGACTCACGACATGCCCACCTTTCTGGGTCATATCCACACTGAGATGCAAAGAATTTGAAATTCTCCTTCCCAAAAGAAGGAAAGACAAAGGAGTAAGATATGAGCTTTCCAGGTCTTTCCAAGGTTTCTAGGCCTTGAAAATTCAGGGCAAGAATTCGACTCCATCCTGCTGCCCTTGGCTCTAAACCCCAGGGAAGGAGGTTGGCACAAAGCATTGTTCCCACTGTCCTGGCTTCAGCTGTGTATAAAGAAGGTGAGAGCAGCGCCAATGCCACCAGGGCCCCGCTCTGCCTTTCCATGTGGTGCAGGAGATACTGTGCTCTAGGAAAAGCTGGCTGGACAGGAAAAAAGCACCTGCCAACTTCTGATGACACAGAATAGTCTGACGCCCAGGGGCTGCTCCCCGGGAAAGAACAGCTTTCCTGTCCAAGCTGGTGAAGTAAGTTCAGGAATGAGATCATAAAAACAGCATGTGTTCCAGAAGCATCCTTTCTGCTGGTGGAGGAGAAACTGTGAGTGACAGCAAAGGTCCCTCCTTTTGTTTCCCCACTTCTCTTACACAGTCACCCAGTCACAATCACTCACTCACACTGTCACACCCAGCCACAGTCACCCAGAGTCACAAACACACTGAAGTCAGAAACCTACAGTCTCCACACAGGGAGGCGTGCACTACCGTCAACACACACAGTCCCACAGGGAACACTCCCCACTCTCTACCCACCTGATTGCCAAAGACAGCTACGGAGCAGGCTGTTGACACCTCATTAGCCCCGAACCAGACAGAAGCAATGCGAGAGGGCATGCCCAGGATGAAGACCTGGGCCACGGAGCAGATGACCTGGCCCAGCACAGTGACTGGGAAGAGATGTGGCTTCAGGCTGCCCAGCTTCACCCAGGCCCCCAGGCAGTTGAGAGCAGAGCCAGTGAGGGCGATGGTGCGCAGGCCGAACTTCTCCAGGAGCCAGGCCACCGGCAGGAGCAGAGGAATGTAGGTCAGCATGTAGCACATGGACAGCCAGTCGATGGCAAAGGCACTGACCCCATAGAAGTTCATGAAGATGTTATTGATGGAGCTGTACTGGATCCACTGGAAGGCGTTGCACATGGAGTAGCAGCTAAACACCAGGACCACAGCCCATCGGCGCTTGCTCACCTTGATCACGCTAAGGTCCTCAGGGCCCGAGCTACTGGGGTGGGCCAAGCCACTGGGTAGAGCCAAGCTACTGGGGTGGACCGAACTACTGGGGTGCGCAGAGACACTGGGGTGGATGGAGACGCTTGGATGGGCTGAGACGCTGGGATGGGCCAAGAGGCTGGGGTTCTCCCCGAGGGCGGAAGTCTGCGAAGGGGTGCCATCGCGCTCTTGCTGGTTAGGCTCTTCATTCACCATGACCACAGCCTCTCCTGGAGCCCTAGACAAGTGCTGAGGACTCTAGTGGCGTCGTCTGGTCACCTAAAGCTGACGTAGCACTTACCCGGCCCGCCCGGAAGGAATAAATGGAGTCCCCAGCCTGCGTAAAAGCCGCGAGTGGGGCTCTTTTGCTCACCCCCAAGCTTCTGCTCTCACTTTTCCTTGGCGTCCTCTGTCCCTGATTGCTGTCCCCCAGCTGCAGACGCCTCAGCCTGGTCCTGGCTCTCGGTGCCTTGTGTCCTCCCGAAGCGCCTGTCTACGTTCACTCTTCCGTCCTGGAAACAGTTCTCTCCGGGCGCAACCACTCCTTGGGACTCCGGTTGCTCCCGGGCGGACTAGCGGCCTCGCCCCCTCCGGCGCACGTGACCGCCCCGCCCCCGCCCCGCGCGGCTTCCCCCCCCACGACCCACCCGCCCGCCCCCGCCCCCTGCCCCTCCCGCCTTCGCCAGCCGCTGGCCTGGCAATACAGTGGTTTCGCCACCGCCTGCGGGTGCATTCCTCCCCCACGCCCCGGGCACCATGGAAACCGCCGGGTTAACCCGCACCCGGGCACTGCCCCTCAAATTCATTTGTCCCCCCCCGGGGGACTCCGCAAGAAAAGACCCTCTGTCCTTCCGAGGTGATCCTCTAAATAGAGTCTCCTCCTTGCCGGTCCGCATGCCCTGAGCGCCCACACGGATGCCAGGCGCCCCCAAACTGCTCTGTGGTATCCAAGAGGGATTCTCGACTTTTTGCACTTGACTGGGCTCCCCAACCCTTGCTGGACTTTCGGTATAAAAAGACATTTGTAGATTTCCCGGGCTGGCTGGGGCCGGGAGTAAAGGCGAGCTGCGGAAAACTCGCTTCGCTCCTTGATTTCCCTGCGAACCTGGTTGGGGAACTCAGATCTGAACCTGTTCGTTAGGACTCTTCTTTCCTGATGGCTCCCCGGGCGACCTCCAGGCGAGGAACTGAGGGTGGAGGGAAGAGGCGAGTTCGGAGACGCTGAAGACCCTGTTTTGTGGTGAAATGCCCAGCACGGCGCTGGCTCTGGGCTTAGGCTGTAAATGGTCTCCGCACCCACGTAGCCCTAGGCTGCCACCTGCTGGTCCACAGCCCATTCCAGAAGGTAAGCCCCCAAGTCAGGGCCTCTAGAAGGTCAGGCCTGCACTGATTGATCAGCCCTGGGGAGGGATAAGAGCCCATATCTTCCCTGGGTTCAAACACTGACTAAGCTGCTCTTGGCGTGTTATGTAAATTGAGATACACCACCCGTCTGGGCCTCAGTTTCTTGGAAAATCTGATGATGAAATAATAGTACACACCTCACAATGTTGTTTTGAGGCTTGCACGAGTTAAGACTTGAAAGCACTTGGAAAATTCCTGGCAGATAGGAAGCGTTTCAGGAGTGTCAGATATCCTAACACTTAAAAATCGAACATTTATATTGTGTTTACTTTATTACCTCATTTAAGCATCACAAGAATTCTGTGGTGTAAGAGTTACTGCTGTCTGCATTTTATAGATCAGAAAACTGACCCTCATAGAAGTGCAGTTACTTCTTAAAGTCTCCGCTGACCTAAGAAGCCATAATTCTCACTCTCATAATCATTTAAGCTACAGCCTAGCTACTCAGGCGCAGTCTGGGGACAGCAGTGTGGGCATCCCCTGGGAGCTTGTCACAAAGGCAGAAGCCCAGGCTCACCCTGGACCTACTGAATTAGATGCTGCATTTTAAAAGACCTCTAGGTGATTTGTTTGAACATTAAAGAGCCACTGGGTGCGTGTGCTTTCTTGTTTTCTTTTTAAATCTTCACACCAAAAATGAAGAATTTAAAGCTCTGGGGCTGTGATTCTCAACTTGGGTTTCACATTAAAATCACATGGGGAACTCTTCACATTCCCAGTGCCTCTGCCACATGCCAGATCAGGATATCTGAGGGTGGACCCCAGCATCTGCATGTTTAAAGCTGCCCAGGTGATCTTAATTTGCAGCCAAGAGTGAGCACCCCTGCGGTGTTAGAATCACTGGTTCCCAGGAGAGGGAACATTGCTTGGAGGCACCCATTTTTTGGTAGAAATTATGGAGCCTTGGATTATAATGAAATGTTTGAAGAGGGAACTCATACCCATCTAAAAATTTCTACATTAATTTCACATCTCCTATTCTCTAATTCCAACAGTGTTTCCCTTTTTCTCCAGGGAACACAGAACCTCCATTCTCTTGGAAAGCCTTCTGAGACCTCTCACTGTTTCTTTCCCTCGGTTATCATGGTCCTAAAACTCTGCACATACATTCTTAACTTCATTTTACAGATCTGGAAACTGAGGTCCAGAGTCAGAGTGCATTATCAGAGTCCCACAGCTAATTAGCGTCAGAACAAGCGACAGTGAGACAGGTTTCCTGCGTTCCCTTCCACACATCTCTCCCATGTGCTCCTCGGGGGCAATGCTTCAGTTTGGTGACAATTCCCAAGGGGTCTAACCTGAGATTCAAGTGATATTTGGGGTTGCCTTTGGGGTGGAGCGAGTTTGATCTCTTGTGAGCTCTGGATTCAGTCTACTCAGGATTTGAAGCTCTGTTCTGCCATTGTGAGCTTTGGGATCTTGGACAAGTTACTTTAGCTCTCTGGCTTTCAGTTTCTGAATCTGTAAATTGAGGATTAAAAACTACTTGCCTCATAGGGTTGTTGTGAGAATTAATTAATATAACGTGTGCCAATTGTTTCGGTAATGATATTCTGGCAGCTACGTACCTGGGTGGTGCTGTCTCTTGGCTGATTTCCACCAGGGGCAGGACAGGTATACAAATGTCAGGTAGATTTTACATTGAGAGAAATATTCTGTATTCATCCATTGAAGAAACATTTATTGAGCAGCTTACTATATGTTACATCTATTTTTCAGTATGTCTATCTATCGGTATTGATGGGCACACCTGCAGGGAGAAGGAGAAGCACATTTTAGGGATTGCTTCCTAAAAAGAGGCCCTCATTCCTGGTTCTATTTCAACCTACTCCCCAGGGAGCTGGCCTTGAACTCAAGCATTCCTGGCTCTCTACAGAAAGGTAGCAAAGTCTGCTCCCTAGAGGCCAACTACTCCTGGATTGAAGTCAAACTGTGGCACCGTTTTTGACAGCTTACCAGCACCTCCACAGGAGCTGTAGATGTGGGAACATGGAGCATGGGGAGGGCATGGGAAGGCTAAATGGCTAATGAATCAGGTTGAGACCCTGGATGAGGCCCCGTTAAAAAATACTGACACTTGGAATTTGTAAAAATGTTTCCCTGGGCTTCCCTGGTGGCGCAGTGGTTGAGAGTCTGCCTGCCGACACAGGGGACACGGGTTCGTGCCCCGGTCCGGGAAGATCCCACATGCCGCGGAGCGGCTGGGCCCGTGAGCCATGGCCGCTGAGCCTGCGCGTCCAGAGCCTGTGCTCTGCAATGGGAGAGGCCACAGCAGTGAGAGGCCCACGTACCGCAAAAAAAAAAAAAAAAAAAAATGCTGCCCTTACACATCTTGTATGTGTAATTTACATGTGTAATACTGCACACTCACCCACACCCTGTCTGCCTCACCTCCCGCATTTCCCGTATATTCCAGCTCTAAGCTCTTGTGCACGTCTCTGTACAGCCTGGAACCCTGAGTGAGGGAAGCTCCACAACACGTGCCTGTCTCAATACCTATCCACAGAGTTAAGCTGAATTCCACATCACCACGAATTTCAGAAAACTGGGACAAAGAAGAGATCCAATGAGTTTTCAGAGATATAAGAACAGGTTTCATAAAACATTTTCAAGAAAACAGGTACAGAATGTCATCTTCAAGCCAGGAACCTGGAAGTCAGTTGAACAATGCCTTCTGAGGGAGAATCATTTCCTGTCTAGAATCCTACACCCAAACTACCAAAAAAAATTATTGGAAAAAAATCAAACATTTTCACACATGAACAGTTTTTTTTAAAGGTAGTGGTGGACTTCCCTGGTGGTGCAGTGCTTAAGAATCCGCCTGCCAATGCAGGGGACATGGGTTTGGGCCCTGGTCCGGGGAGATCCCACATGCTGCGGAGCAACCAAGCCCATGCTCCACAACTACTGAGCCTGCGTTCTAGGGCCTATGAGCCAAAACTACGGAGCCCGTGCGCCACAACTACTGAAGCCCATGTGCCTAGAGCCCATGCTCCGCAAGAAGAGGAGCCACCGCAATGAGAAGCCCGCGTGCAGCAACGAAGACCCAATGCAGCCAAAAATAAATAAATTTATTTTTTTAAAAAAAGGTAGTGGCATATCCTCTCTCAGGAAGCTGCTAAAGGATGTGCTCTACCAAAACAAGGGAGGAAACCTAGAGAGAGTAAGATGTAAGATCCAGGAAACTGGGACGTGAGGGCAGGTGATGGGAATCACCAAGATCGCGGTAAAGGAGCATCCCAGGTGGACAGCCAGGCACAGAAGCAGCCTGTTCAGATTGAAGCTGGTCAAAGACTACAGGAGAGATTTATCAAAAAGATGACACTGAGTGGATTGTGTTTGAAAATATTGAGAGGGGTTTACAGAGTTGGGAGAGAATTAGGGTTGGACTAGTGATAAGTACCACAAATATAACTTAAATAAATAGGGAGGGGGAGGCAGTTTTAAACTCTAGTGAAATATAAAAAGCTATGGAGGAAAGGGGAACAAAGTCATGGTTACTTTAAGTGACTCAGTTGTGAACAGCATGAACACAACCATAATAATGTAAAGACTGAAAATTGATATAATCAAATATGACATAACTATACTGGGAGGATGGGGGAATGGGAAGTGGGCACATGTACATGGTGGAGATGAGGGTGGGGTGAGCAGAGCTGAATCTCATCTGCCATACTGGAAAGTCAGTGGATAATGCCTAACGTGGACACAATCAGACAGCATCAATACACTCATGTTACTCAGAGCTATGGAGGTAAATACCAAAACATCATCTACTAATGGCTGCAAGTAGTTGCCTCAGAGAACCAGGAAAGCAGGGTAAGGAATGATCTTTTTGTTACATGACTATTTGATTTTTTAAACTATATATAACTTTCATTAAAAAAAAAAAAAACTCGAAAATTTAAAGATGGAATCAAATTGAATGGAGATTGAGCTGCTTCACTGAGGCCCACAAGTGACGTCCAGGGGTGAGGTCAATTCCATCCTGGACTTTATGATGTTGGTGCTGAAATGAACACCCAAGACTCCAACTCTGGAGCCTCAGGGATGCCTTTTCAGTCGAGCTGTGTCCTCCAACGTTGTGCTGGGGTGTCACCTTAGAAAAGTGGGTGTGTGGTCAGAGGCCCTGTTACCCACACCCAAGTCTTGACCCTTCTCTGACCTTCTGTCTGCTTCTAGTGACTTTCAGGCTTGCAAACTCTGTGGGGGTCTAATTCCTTCTATTTATGACTCAACTTCTGCCCCAGCACCCAAAGGCCATGCCCAGGTCTGCTTCTCCCCTGGAATCCTTTGTGTCCATGAATAGCTCTGCCAGCTCCTAGTCAAGCCAAACCCAAACCTTGAGAACCACCCATCACTCTGTCCACTGGGTGCTGACCTCCTCACCATTTTAGTTCAGATCCTCATGGCATCTCACCTTGATTCTGCAACGCCCTCCTCATTGTTCTTTTTTTTTGCAGTACGCGGGCCTCTCACAGCTGTGGCCTCTCCCGTTGTGGAGCACAGGCTCCGGACGCGCAGGCTCAGCGGCCATGGCTCACGGGCCCAGCCGCTCCGCGGCATGCGGGATCCCCCCGGACCGGGGCACGAACCCGCGTCCCCCGCATCGGCAGGCGGACTCTCAACCACTGCGCCACCAGGGAAGCCCCCTCCTCATTGTTCTTACTCCTCCTGTTCCCCATGACGCAGCTTCACAGGGCTCTCCACTTCTGTCTGGGCCTCTCCCCTGCCTTGTGTCCTCCAGGGGCCGCCCCTAGCTTGCAGAAGGTTCTCACTCCTCGACTTAGCACACAGGTCTTTGTGATGTCGCTCCGGCCACCTCTCCCACCACCGCCCACTCCCACCTTCCTCTCTAGGAGGGTGGACCCACCTGCAGCTCCCTGCCAGCATTATGAACACATCAGACCTAGCATGTGCCATGCTTCACTTCAGGACAAGCATCACCTCCTCCAGGAAGCCTTCCCCAGTGTCCTAAGTGTGATTCAGAGGCTTCCCTCACAGCCTGCCTGTCCACCTTTATGGTACCCTCTGTCTCAGTGTAGCATGAATGTTGATTTTCTTCAGTAAGTCATCCATTTACTGTGAGTCCCTCGAGGTTATGAATCATTTCCATTCATATTCAATCCCCAACCTCTAGCTGGCTGTCTGACCCCCAGAGGGGACATGAAGACGTGATTGAAGTGACTTTTGAGATGCAATTCCTGATGAGTCCCCTCTCCAGAGGCCTCAGCATGAACGAAAGTAGGTCCAGCTGTCCTGAATGCTGACGTCTCCTCTGTTTATTTTTTTGCCCTTTTCTTTCCTGAGGCGCCTCCCCCATGGGAGTTGCCCCCCCATCTCATGGAGCCCGTGGTCAGGATGATTGGGGGCACTCATGTGCCGAGGGGGATTCTGGATTTCTTCCTCTCTAGGGTCCTCTCAGTTCAGAGAGTCTCCATCTTGAAGGGGATGTAGGGCAAGGCCTGCTGAGGCCTAAGGCGGGAGGGAGACCCCTTCTGCTTAGAAGAGAGGACAGGATGAGAGTCTCCTTCCTGGACGTGGAGATGCCAGGCTCTGCCCTGGGCGCACGGTTTGAGTTCCTTGGAAATACATGGCTGCATCTAAAGAGGCCGCAAATGGTATCAGCCCTGAAGGCCATGTACCTGGGTCCCATTTTATTTCCTTGTGTATGTTCTTGGGTGTCCACTAAGTTGTTCTTCATACCTTTTTATATGTTTTGAGTACTTCTTAATAATTAGAAAACCAAAAAAGTTGCTCACAAACGCGAGGAAGCCCTAACTAAAAAACATGAGTCAAAGAAGAAGGAAATATTGAAATGACTTTTTTTTGCATAATCTATAGAAAGCCCAGAGGTGCGAAGCTTTCTTTGCATAATGATATAGAGGACCCGCATTAGCAGCGAGATTTGTTGATTGCCTGGGCAACAGTTAAAAGCACACAGGCTGACAAAGCAGAGGGGTGCTGACCAGGCAGGGTTATGTGGTGTTGGAACCGCAGTGTATAGAAGAGACAGAATCATCTGGTCTGGCCTCTCGCTGTATAGTGATATTCTCAGGCTTGGGGAGCGGTCTTCACAATCATTCCTTCATTCTCACAGTCATCTCCCACACACCCAGTGCAGTGCTGGGTGTCAGGGAAACCAACACAACAAAGACCACGGTTCTTGCACTCAGGAAACCCGCAGATTAGAGGTGAGACAGATGTGTGAGCACATCATTGCAGGACGGTGCCATGAACATGTGGTAGAGATCCACGCTGGTTCATGGTTGACAAAGCACAGAGCCAGAGGGGGCTCCTCAGAGAGATGTTCCAACAGAATCTTGAGGGGCAGGTAAGACTCGGCCAGGGCCTGTGGCAGAGTTAGGGTCCAGTGGTGAGCAAAACAGATATGTTCCCTCCCTCCCTGCACAGAGCTTGCAGTCTAGTTGGGAGGACAGCCATCAATCAAACAGTCACGCCTATAAGTAAAATTGGGATAAGTGCCATGAGGGTTATTTGTAAGAATTTATAAAGAACAGATGAGCTAGATCTTAAAGCAGATCTTAAGAAAGAGTAGTAAGAACGTAGTAAGTGAAAGACAGGGAAAGGCATTCCAGACAGAGGGAACTGTACATGCAAAGGCCCTGAGGCAGGAGGGAGCAGAGCCCTTCAAGGAGTTAAACACAGTTCACATGTGTGGAGCAGAGTGAGGGTGAGGACAAGGTTGGGAAGAGAGGCAGGAGCTACTGGGGCGGGAACCATCAAGGGCTTTTCACTTTATCCTGAGAGCAAAGGGGAGCCACTGAGAGGTTTCGAGCGGATGAGGGACATCGTCAGACTGGGAGGGGTTGCTCTGGTGACTTCCTGGAGAACCCAGTTGGGATCGGGGGGGGGTGAGTGAGGGGACAGAGAGACCTCTCAGGAGGCTGCTGTGGTCACCCAGGTAAGAATGGAGTTTGTGAACTGAACACGGGTAATGACGAGAGGATGAGGAGCAGTGGGCATTGAGAGCGAGGGCTGGATGGGATTGGATGGGGAAGGAGAGGCAGAGGGAGGACTCAGGATGATGCCCTTGGAGGGAGAGGAACAGCCTCCTCCTGGAAATCTTGCAGAGAGACAAGTTGTAAAGGAAAAGTGCCCTGTATTATCACCCCCTGCCCACCGCCACCCTGCCCTGAGCTGTTTCTCTCTCCTGCTTCCCTATTGTGCCTTCCTCCCCTTCCTGCAGCTGCTGCAGCCACTGCAAGGTCCAGAGGCCACAGAAGTTGCTCTAAATTCAGAGCGTGATTCCCATGAAAATCCAATAATCAAATCGTATGGAAAGTAAATCCTTTCATCTTTCACTCTTTGGCTTCACACCCCCTTGAGACTTCAGGGCGGGACACTTGGCTCAGGTTCACCTTAATTCTGTGAATAAATAGATTAATGAGAAAGAAACAAGCAAGTCCAAAATGAAACCCAAGGATTTATGGATTCCCTTAAGTTCTCCCAAGTCAATAGCTGGGTGAGGTCCCTGCGGTTGATGCCGTCAGCTGCCCTGAGCTCTGAGCAGTCTTGAAAGTGCTTCCTGGTGTCTCAAATGGGGAGACCAAGAATGCTGACTGCACCCCACTTTTTTCAATCACCCTTTCCTTTTATCGTTGCATTGACCGCAAAGGACAGATGCCCAACTTGAACCAGCTTAGGTGCAAAGAGAGTGTGTTTCGAGGGCGCTGGGGGAGCTCACAGACTTCAAGGAGGAGGTGACCAGTCAAGTGGCAGAAGGGGCAGAGCACGGCTGACGCTCTGGGAACGCCCCAACCAAGGGCTGGACGGCGCTCAGGACTCTTTCCTTCTCTGAGTCTCCCTGTGTCTCAGTCCCCCTGAGCTGCTGTAAGCAAAATACCTTCTACATGACAGAAATTTATTTCTCACAGTTCTACAGGCTGGGACGTCCCAGGTTCTAGGTGCCGGCAGATTCCATGTCTCGTGAGGCCCCCTTCCTTCTCCTAGGAGGCTTCTCTTACCATGTTCCTGCCTGGAGAAGGGGTGAGGGAGCTCTCTGGGGACTTTTTTTTATAAGGGCACTGATCCCATTTGTGGGGGCACACCCTCATGATCCAGTCACCTCAGAAGGCCACACCACCTAACACCATCACATTTGGGGGGTTAGGTTTCAGTATATAAATTTTGGGGACACAAACAGTTCATACCTGCATGTCAGCTTTCTTTGTCTCTCTTCCTGAAGACTAGTTTTCTCCAGTTGGAGTTCCACCTCTTGACATCTTCAGCTGCCTGAGAAAGGCTGTCCTGATTTTCTGTCCTAAACACGAACTCCCAGATGCCCATCCCAAGACCCATCAACCATAACCATGGGGGCAAGGGAGCCAGCTCCACGGGGGCCACAATGGATTTGAGGAGGACAGTTCCCATAAAGAGAGGGGATAAAACCAGGAGATAAAACCAGCAGTGCCTTCCATGAACGTTAACTCATATGAATTGAGAATCAGGGGCCTTTAGAGGTGAGGTACCTAGTTCCCCTCTTCTTGGTGCTTGGAAGCATCTCCTAATAAACACCATCACACTCTCCAGAGTAACGACTCAAGATCACAGCCAGGTCTGGGGCTGCCCGTGTCAATTTCTCATGCACAGGAAGTTGTGGATGCTGCAGGTGACTCCAGAATCCAAACACAGCTTCGTGTCTTTGCTGTTGGAATTTCACTTCCCTGTGACAACATATCTTTCTGGTCCTCCCCCACTTCTTTCTCATTCCTTAACATGCTTTAGTCTCCGGTGCTCCCAAGACCTCCTGTATCTGCCCAGCAGGAGAGCACAAATGGGTTTCTGGCCCACAAGCTCCCTGACGGACCTCCTTAAGAGTAGGGGTCCCCATACCAGGGGTTTGTGAGCCCATTTCAGATGTGAGCAACACAACGGCTGCCGCCCAGCCAAGGCCAACACACTCACTGTCCAGTCCCAGGAGGACAGCCAGGCCCATCCGGGAAGGGGGACACCCACCGCCGTCTCTCCCCATCACTGCCGTTCCTCCAAGCCCGTTTCTGGCTCACTCACCCCAGTGTGATCCCTCAACCTCCGCTTTCTCCTCCGCGTCCCCCAGCCTTCCTCCCTTAACTCTTCAGGGCCACCTTCGTTGTGCCCCACTTCCAGCAGACCCTTCCTCAACCTGCTTTTGTCTCACCCCCTCCCCCGCCAGCTCCCCCTGCAGCCCCCTCCTCTCCTCCACGCCCTCCTCAGGCCCCCCGTGGCCTCCGCCCTGTCTCACCCCCAGTGCAGCTCCCCGATCCCCCACAACAGCACCCCAAAATCCGTCCCCACCTCAGGGTCCCTCAGCTTCCCCTCCACAGCCTCCCAAGCCCAGCTCTCAGTCCCATGCTGCACCCTCCTCCTGCCCTCCTCCCAGGGTCCTGTGGCCTCTCCCCTGACCCTTCCTCCTCCCCTCTGCTCAGCCCCGGGGACCTGCCTCCCCCTCCCAGCCCCTCCCCGCCTGCACCGCAGGCAGCCCCTCCTTCTTCAGGCTGCTCTCACGTTTCTTGTTGTTCTCCCTTATCTGCTAGCTCCCTTTTCAAATCCACGTATTCAAGTAATGAAAGTAAGGTGATTTAAAAAATGAAGTCACACAGTCTCTTCAGGAAGTGGTGTTGGGAAAGCTGGACAGCCACATGTAAATCAGTGAAATTAGAACACACCCTCTCACCATACACAAAAATAAACTCAAAATGGCTTAAAGACTTAAACATAAGACACGACACCATAAATCTCCTAAAAGAGATCATAGGCAAAACATACTGACATAAATCGTACCAATGTTTTCTTAGGTCAGTCTCCCAATAAAAACAAAAATAAACAAATGGGATCTAATTAAACTTACAAGCTTTTGCACAGTAAAGGAAACCATAAACAAAATGAAAAGACAACCTACAGAATGGGAGAAAATATTTGCAAACGATCCGACCAGCAAGAGCTTAATTTCCCAAACATACCAACAGCTCATACAACTCAACAACAACAAAACAAACAACCCAATCAAAAAATGGGCAGAAGACCTAAATAGACATTTCTCCAAAGAAGAAATACAAATGGCCAATAGGCACATGAAAAGATGCTCAATATCACTAATTATTAGAGAAATGCAAATCAAAACTACGATGAGGTACCACTTCACACCAGAATGGCCATCGTTAAAAAGTCTGCAAATAACAAATGTTGGAGAGGATGTGGAGAAGAGGGAACCCTCTTACACTGTTGGTGGGAATGTAAATTGGTGCAGCCACTGTGGAAAACAGTATGGAGGTTCCTCAGAAAACTAAAAATAGAGTTACCGTATGATCCTGCAATCCCATCCTGGGCATATATCCAGACAAAACTCTAATTCAAAAAGATACATGCACCCCTATGTTCATAGCAACACTATTTACAATAACCAAGACATGGAAGCAACAGATGAATGGATAAAGAAGACATGGTACATATATATTATGTAATAGAATACTACTCAGCCACAAAAAAGAAAGAAAGAATGCCAGTTGCAGCAACATGGATGCACTAGATATTATCATACTAAGTGAAGTAAATCAGGAGGAGAAAGACAAATACCATATGATATCGCTTATATGTGGAATCTAAAATATGATACAAATGAACCAATCTACAAAACAGAAGGAGACTCAGGGACATAGAACAGACTTGTGGTTGCCAAGGGGGAGGGGGTTGGGGGAGGGATGGAGTGGGAGGTTGGGGTCAGCAGATGTAAGCTATTATATATAGAATGGATAAACGACAAGGTCCTACTGTATAGCACAGAGAACTGTATTTAATATCCTATGATAAACCATAATGGAAAAGAATATTAAAAAAAGAATGTATATATATGTCTAACTGAATCACTTTGCTGTACAGCAGAAATTAACACAACATGGTAAATCAACTATACTTCAATTTAAAAAAAAATGAAGTCACAGTGAAGAGAGTTCATGGATGCTGCAGAAATGGTGGTGCTGGTTATGTGGGTGACTACAGTGTGGGAAATACCGAGTTAGAGGAATGGGTATAAACTCAGATGGAAAACAGCCACCAGACTCATACAGTGACAATAGCTGTGTCACGTCATTTCACTGTTGGCACAGCCCCTCTTTCTGTGAATCAGGTAACCACAACATGAAACTACTCACAAACCCTGTTTCCATCCTCTGTAGCCTCCCTGGCACAGGAGCCCGGACTCAGTCTCCCCTTGGGTGTGGCTGGAGCAGAGAGACTGAAAGCGAGAGTGGAGGACAGATGGTCAGTTAGGTAAGTGGGGACCACTTTGCATGGGGTTTTGTGGGCTCTGGGGAGGACTTGGGCTTTGGCTGAGGTAAGAAGCTAGGAGAGGGTTTTAAGTAGATGACTGAGGTGGTCAACTTGCACTGAAAAAGGATCACTCTGGCTGCCATATGGGGAGTAGACAGGGGAGCAAAGGTAGAAGCAGAGGAGCAGCTGGAGGACCCTGGCAAGGGAGGAAGGAGGGGGCAGAAGTGTCTGCTCTGGGGTAAGAGGCATCGACAGGTGGGCTGGGTGGGTCATGTCACCAATTGTCAAAAATAGGGGATCCCTCTGTGGAAATGTAACTCAGCACCGAAGAGATTGAGCCATGTCTCCAGTTATTTGGGTGTCTCAAGCCACACGCGCACACACACACACACACACATACACACACAGAGCAGTAACAGCAGTGTCTCTCGCTGTGAAGCATAAAGATATGTTGATTACATAAAATCTCGAATCAGGACACTTACTGAAGTTGGAGTAAGAACCGGGACTAATATTTAGATGGCCAGAATTTGTCCTTGAGGCAAGCGATTCAATCGACTCAATCAAATGAGTCTCAATTGAAATCAGGATCAATCCTGATAGAAATCATGACATGTTCAATTCGGTTTCAATGCCTTTAGCGCCCTCCTATACCACTGCCTCCAATCTCTAGCGTTCTCATGCCCTCTCTAACCTCCTGTAATTCAAAAAACAAAAGTGAAGGAAGTGAAGGAAGAGGCAAAAATCCTGTCTACAGTGTAAATGGCTGATAAGACAAAGTATTACTCTTGTTTTTTTTTTTTAGAAGACGTTGGGGGAAGGAGTTTATTAATTAATTAATTTATTTTTGCTGTGTTGGGTCTTTGTTTCTGTGCGAGGGCTTTCTCTAGTTGTGGCAAGCAGGGGCCACTCTTCATCGCGGTGCGCGGGCCTCTCACTATCGTGGCCTCTCCTGTTGCGGAGCACAGGCTCCAGACGCGCAGGCTCAGCAGTTGTGGCTCATGGGCTCAGCCGCTCCGCGGCATGTGGGATTCTCCCAGACCAGGGCTCGAACCTTTGTCCCCTGCATTAGCAGGCAGACTCTCAACCACTGTGCCACCAGGGAAGCCCCAAAGTATTACTCTTACTGGGAGAATTTGTACTTTGGATGTAATAAATACCTTAAGCCACAGGAACAAAGTCTGCCCTTGTAATTGGATTCTATGAACAGTCACCTGTCTCACAAAGGTTGTCCTAATCTTTCATTCACTGTACTTGGAAGGCACTTGACATGGCTGTTTTAGCACAAGAGCATTGTGTCAAAGGGACATTTTTATATACTATTTTAAAAACCATTAAGCTTCCAATCATTATAAAATTATCAAGCAAAATACTTAACATACGTCTTCCTTCCATCCCTGAACCTCATTCCATCCTCACCCCAACTCCTTCCTTCTCACCATTTATGACACATTGTATTAGAGTTGCCAGATCAAAATGGCCCTTGAGTCAAACATTCTGCTTCATGTCAAGTAAGTTTACTTCTCGCAAGTATGAGGCTGTCCTGGCTCACTAAATAGTGACAACAGATGAGAACTTTTGATTGCCAATTGAACACTCCCTGCCCTGGACCACACTGTCTACCAGCAGCTGAGTTTCTTGAATCTTAGGTGTTTGCTATGTCAACTGATGAATTGTTTTTATCTTGGCCGGTGGGTCTACAAATAGATTTCAAGAGTCCATCAACCCCTGAAATCGTATAATACAGATTTGGTGAGTACCTATATATTTGGTAAAGGGAAGGGGGAATGCCTAGTTTTCATCAGCTCTTCAAAGCAGTCCGATGGCCCCCAAATGTAAGACATCGAGGTAGGAGATAGATGGGCCCCTGGGCTGGACAGCTGGTGTTTGTCAAGTGGAGTAAAATTGAAGCTCTGTTCTCCCCCCAGACACTCCAAGGACAAAGCTAGTGGCAGAAGCTGAGCTCTGTTGGAGTAAAGAGATAAGACGACCACTCCTGAGGTCAAGGAAAACGCCCCTGTCTGCACAGGCACAGGAAGGCTCCTTGGGGGTCAAAAAGGGAGGGGCGCCACCCCATAGTAAGTGTGGACATGCACCCACGGGCCTGTGCAGTGGGGTCCATCCTAACAAAAAGTTGCACATGCACGTTGGGGAGGGTCCTAGGGCAGGTCAGGTGTGAGAAAAGCAGCAAGATGATTCGCCAAAGGTAAACAAAGACCCGGAAGAACCGTCCTATGTAAGTGATTTAAATCACCACTTTTCTTTTTTTTTTTTTTTTGCGGTACGCGGGCCTCTCACCGTTGTGGCCTCTCCGGTTGCGGAGCACAGGCTCCGGATGCGCAGGCTCAGCGGCCATGGCTCACGGGCCCAGCCGCTCCTCAGCATGTGGGATCTTCGCAGACCGGGGCACGAACCCATGTCCCCTGCATCAGCAGGCAGACTCTCAACCACTGCGCCACCAGGGAAGCCCTAAATCACCTCTTTACTGCGCTACTCCTCATTAGAGAGGACGCCCATACCCTTTCTCTCCAGGTGTGTGTTTCTGCTTTGCTTCTGTCTTAAATAAACTGCTTCTTTGTGTGCTCTCCCACATGTTATTCTGTGTCTCTAATAATAAACTTTGTACCTGTTTGTAGAGTTTTTGCTTCCTTGAAATATTCTTGCTTTCAGTGGGGGTAAGAGCCAGGGGAATTTTGCTTCTAGCCTCTAGTGCCTGGTGGTCTAGTGGCTAGGATTCCTGGTTTTCATCCAGGCTACCCACGTTCAATTCCTGGGCAGGGAACTGAGATCTCTCTTCAGGACCGCTCACTGCTGTCTCTCTGAGATCAAAATCACTGGTTTCGATGGGTAATCAGATATTTCAGGTAAAAAAAAAGTCTACTTTGGAGTATTCCACCTAATATCTGCCCTCACTAGATACACAGCGTTAGGGGCTGACTCTTCTGTTACATTTATTTCATCACTACGGGCAACCAGTTTATATAGCCCAAATGTTAAGTGGATTTGCTGACACAAATGATGCACTTTGGAGGCAACCTTTGAGGACTAAACAGAGAAGTGACTGGATTAATTTTGGGCAGAGTGAAGCGCGTTTCGTGAAACCATTCCTGCCTTCTAGAAGGTGACCCTTTATTCTCTCTCCATTTCCAACAAGATTCCAAGAACCGGGTCTCAAAGGAAAACTTAGCTTCTGGCTTTCATGTTTCAGGTGACTTTGGGTTTGGGTGAAGACCCAGAAAGAGCCGTGGGAAGCGCAGGGAGTGGGAATTGCTTCTGCTTATCTGCCCAGCTATGATGTCCTGTTATGGTCAAGACCGAAATCGCTTGTCAGCCCCACGTTTCAGGTTGAGGTAACTCCCTGCTACCTTAAAGGTCAGGAAAGCCGCTGTGCTGACACAGGCCTCCTCGCCCTGGCGGTGTGCCCCACAACTCTTGAGTCATCACGTCTGGATGACTAGGCTGACAAAAACAAGGTTTCGGGGGGTGAGTCGAATTGGTGGGAAGCTGGGTGGCAGGGCAGAGTGGTGGAGCAGGAAAAACACTGCACTTGGAGTCCCAGGATCTGGGTTCCAGTCCCTGCCCTGTGAACTTGGGCCTGCCACGTTGATCTCTTTGAGTGTCGGATGAAATTAGATAACGCAAAACATGCTGCATGAACATGGGCCCAAGGAGTAGAAGGTGCTCAATGAGATGGATCGTGCAGGACTCACACTGAGGCAGAAGTCTTGCCCCTAGACCAGGATGTGATCAACCCAGATCTTCACAGTAAAGTGTCTTCAGATGTTTTCTATGGAGACCAGGTTGATCCCCAGACCTGTAGAGATTTGCATCCCTGGCCATTCATTTATTCAAAAGACGTTTCTACAGCGCTATGCTGAAGCCTGATGAGGTACCAGCTTGCATCTAGAGGTCAGTTCTCTGTATGCCAGAGACACAGAAATGGCTGGCTGCTAGAGGTAGAATGCAAACTCTCCAGGTCTCTCTCAAGCTGGAAGGTGAGGATGGATCCAGGAAAGAGAAGGAAGGAGGGGGTTTGTCTCCACAGTTCTCTGCCTTTTCACTAGGTGGCAGCACCAACTCAAGGCTGCTGTCCCCATAATCCTGCCTGTAACCTGGGACTTGAGAAATTCCCTCACGTGCACTCAAGCTTGGTATACAGCTCCAGCTTTGGAGGCAACAGGGGCGAGTTTGAGTCCCATATCTGCACATAGCTGTGTAACCTTGGGCAAACCACTTAACCTCTTTTGAGTCTGTTTCTTTATCTGTAAAATGGGGATAATAATAGTTCCTAAACTAATAGTGAACAGACAATAAGGTAAATGTTTGATAAGTGGCAGCCACTCTCATCCCTGCCCCCAGTAAGAAAATTAAACAGCATAGTCCCCTTACTCTTTTATCACTCTTATTTTGTGCCTCTTTTCCTCTTTCAAGAGCACCCCTGATGCTTATTTCAAATAAGCACATAGATAAACATTTTGGGTTGAGGGAGTGGGAAGGCAGGGGGAAGGTCCAGTGTGATTTTCCTAGAACAGACTCAACTTTTCCGCTTCCTTCCCTCCTTCTACCCCTTTTCTTTCTCGTCATTTTCTTTCTTCTACCCTGGGATTTTTATTTTTTATTTACAAATGTATGCTAACCACCTGCTCTGGCAAATGCAAAGCCCTGGGCTAGGTAGGGACAGGTCAGAGGTGGGGTGTGCAAACGGAGTCAAGAGCAGAATATTTTCTTTTTTTCTGGCCCTGACACGGGGTTTGTGGGATCCAAGTTCCCTGATCAGGGATCGAACCCGGGCTCCCTGCAGTGGAAGCACCCGGTCCTAACCATTGGACCACCAAGGAACTCCCAGGGGAGAGCAGAATTATACACACTGGAGAGAGTCCTCCCTCAGAGGTGTTCCCGGTCCTGTAGGCGCCGAGCTGATACCCAGGTGGTATGCGCCCAGTGCAGCAGAACCAGTTGTTAAAGCGTTAACATATTTACATTCTCACTGGTCAATAACCCCTGCCTTCGTGCTGCTCCCTACTGCAGTGCAGAGCACATGCCACTCTGCTCTAGCATCAACATCCAATCTGATTGGCCAGTGTCTGGCCTGATTTTTGAATATTGCCCCTGAGCAGGTTGGCTGGACTCCACACAGAATCAACTAAGGGGGATGGAGAGTGCAACCTGGAGGCTGAGTTGCAAAGTCCATCTCAGGGACGGTTTTCAAATTAGAGCCTTTGGTTCTTGCCAGAGGCATTGATGGGTCTTAATTCAGGTCAGGCACTCCAGGGATGGAGGGATGGTGCAGGGATGGCTGAACGCCCACGTCTCTTGGGGCACAGGGCATCCCAGAACCCTCTCAGGATACAGTCTACTCCTGTTGGCCCCTGAGAATTAGGATCCAGTGCCCCCTGCCTTCCTGGGAAACCCAGGTATGAGTCATCATTCCTGAGTTTGGGGTTTCTTAATAGAAAGTGACTCCGGCTGATTTAAGGAGGAAGTGAAATTGTTGGAAGGAGATGGTGTGGCTCACAGAATCCAAAGGAATGCTGAAGAAAAGGCTCAAAATAAGGCAGGGCTCAGGATAGTTCTCTACCATAGAATTCTCTAGCCAGGGTTCACAGTGGGAGTGGAAGGCTCCCTCCCTCTTTTGGGTCTTGCCTTTGCTCTGCTCAAGAGTCATTCCAAAGACAGAGTCTGATTGGACCAGCCTGGGGTCACATGATTGCACCTTGGACAGATGAGGCAAGGCACCTGACTGACAGCTCTACACATGGGAAAGAGGCAGTTCTTGAAAAGGAAATTAGGGTGCTTTACCAAAAGAAGGAGGCATGGATTCTGGGTGGTGAAAAATGACCCTTCTAAGCACCTGCATCTCAGTTCTAGGTCACAGCTCGAATGACACCCTGTCTTCAGCCGCCAGGTGTTAGACCCAGACAGAACTAGATCCCCATCCTAATAAACTTCCTGGAGGCCACCGGATCAACCCAGTCAGCCTGGATCCTCAGGATTTCAGGTTCCTACAGCTTTGTTCTTCCTACCCCTGGGGATAAACAATGGGACAGCATCTGAGGGGGCTATACATAACTTTAACCTGAAGTAGACAAGCCTTAAGACTGTAAGATATGGACTTCCCTGGTGGCACAGTGGGTAAGAATCCTCCTGCCAATGCAGGGGACACGAGTTCAAGCCCTGGTCCGGGAAGATTCCACCATGCACACAACTACTGAGCCTGCACTCTAGAGCCTGCAAGCCACAACTACTGAGCCCATGTGCCTAGAGCCCATGCTCCGCAAGAAGAGAAGCCACCACAGTGAGAAGCCTGCGCATCACAACAAAGAGTAGCCCTCACTCACCGCAACTAGAGAAAGCCCGTGCACAGCAAAGAAGACCCAACGCAGCCATAAATTAATAAATAAATAAATAATTTTTTAAAAAAAAAGACTATAAGAAGTCCTTCCTTCTTCCCTTCCTTCATTTATCGAACGAACAAATATTGTGTCTCCTTTGCTGGGCACTAGGGATATAGAAGTAACCAAGACAGAGACAGTCTCTGCCTTTGCTCATGGGTTATGAATGGCCTATTTAGACAGCCATTTGACTGTCCACCACTAGTCACCACTGGTGGCTTTGTCCATGATATGGGTGGATGTCTTGTCTTTATCATTATCTCTCAGGAGAAACCAACGTATTTGCAGTCATATTTGAGGCTCCAATTGAAGAGTTTGCTTAAGAATGTGTCTTCTTTCTTTCTGGGTCAGAGGACTGGTTTATAGAGAGGAAGTGTGTGTGTGTGTGTGTGTGTGCGTGCGCACACACACACGTGTATAGGGGGTGAGGGCATGGAGAGCCAGCTGGACAGGGAGGCAGGCGAACTTCCATTGTACATTATCATGGAAACAGGACTTTGAGGAATAGAACAGAGACTGATGAGGGTAGACAGACACAAACGTCCTTTTAGAGTCCTGTTTAGGACTCTGACTTGCTTTTACTTTGATCTTGATCCTTGCCTCTGACTGGTGACATCTAGAAACAAGACTAAAAGCTAGACGACAGTGTGACTCAAGAGACACAGCTCACCTATGTCTCCTGTGGCCCCATCTAGGGCTCCTGTCCCCAATTTCTACCATCTCTGCAGGAATGAGTCCCTTCCCTTGATTCCTGCTCTTAAAAGATCTGAATGTTGCTTACTCTCCATATGTTGTTGGTTGAATGGTAATTTTGTTGCTTGTATTCCACTGTCAGAATAAGAATTGTCTTGGATTATACATTCCTAAAAGGCAGGCACTGTGCTTCATCCATCCACCCATCCATCCATCCATCCATCCATCCATTCTCTCACTCATTCAGCCAACAAATATTTATTGAGTTGCTACTGTGTGGCAGGCTCTTTGCTACTGTGCATGGGGCTGAGAATACAAAGGTGAGCAAAACTTTTGCAAGGTTCTGCCCTCATAGAACCTCATGGTCTAGGAATGGAGACAAATGTTAGCCAAATAACCACACAGATATGTGTGAAATTTCAGTCTGTTAATGGCTATGAAGGAAGTGTGTGTGGTGCTATGAAACCATGTGATAGTTGGAATCGGATCTAGCCGAGGAATCAGGCAAAACTTCCCTAAACCAATATTTGAAGAAAAGGTAGGAGATAACTAGATGAAGGGGGAGTACAGGATGAAGAGCGGTCAGTTGACACTGAACAGCATGAGTAAGACTCTGAAGTTGGAAGGAGGACAGAGAACTGGGGATAGGGACAGAGGCCAGTACAGAGGAGATGAGGGTGGTGTGAGATGAGCTGGAGGATAGAGGAGGTAAGATGTCCAGGGTCCCATCAAGGATTTGGGTCTTCACCTTAATAGTCACCTGGAGTAACTATTACACCCCAAACATGCCCTGTGCCAGTGGGCAGTTGATAAGCATTTGATATGAATAATGCTGACTTCACTCAGAGAAGATGCACTAATAGGGATGGGGCGGGACTTGATACGGATGAGACTCTTAACCTAATTTCACTGCTCCAATGCACAGCTATGAAGAGCCAATCTCCACAGCTGATCTATGACTGCACCAGATCGTCTGGACATGCTTCCAGATGGGGAAATCAGATATGTTGCTTTTCACTTTTCAGACTTGTATGTTTCTCTAGAGAAAACAGAAAGGGGAAATTTCAGAGATGCTGCTGGGCTTCCAAACTTTAGTATTTATACCTTATATTTCCCGGCTTTAAAAATCTAAATCTATCTATCTAATCTATATATATCCATATATAGATATGGATATCTAGAGAGAGAGAGAGAGAGAGAGAGTCGGTTTTGGTCAACATGGAAGTTTTATTCATCTCTCTTTTACCCCTTTCGTATTCAATGCACATTAAAAAGCAACAACTTAGAAAACAGAGCAAATATTTACATACTGTGTACATTAACAAGTGATGTTTCCTAATCGACTGTAGTTTTTAGCGTGTTTCTTTAAATCATTTCACTTTATTATGAAAGTAAATTTATTTGTAAAGGAAGATGTATATCATTATAAGAAATGGAAAACCTCTAACCTTATTGGAAAAAACATATATACTGACTAAAGTAAATAAGTTTTATCCGAGTATCATTTAAAATCATCTTGCATTCCCGGCAGGCCCTGTGGTGATCGAGTTGAACTTTGAAAAACAGGTAGAATTTCAAAAAACTAAGGTGGCACAGTAAAGTCATGCATCTCATGCCATTTCGATCAGATTCACCTCATGCTACTTATATGGGAAACAACAGGGAATCTTATTAAAAATGAAGACTCACTTAAAGACTGACTGAAGAGATGATAGAGGGATTCTAGGCAAAGGAAACAGCACATGAGCAAAGGCTTAGCGAAAGGAAAGTGCAAGATATGGTCAGGGACACGAATTTTTCAGCCTGGCCAGTATACAGGGTTTGCTTCCAAGAGAAGAGGGATGGACAAGGGTGCCAGGGCAGGTTAGTAGGCTAAGATCTAGTGCTCTGGAAGCACAGTGCTAGCTGCAGGGTTTCTCTCTCTTTTTTTTTTTTTTTTTTGGCCACGCTGTGAGGCTTGTGGGACCTTAGTTCCCCGACCAGGGATTGAACCCGTGCTCTTGGCAGTGAAAGTGCCGAATCCAAAGCACTGGACCGCCGGGGAATTCCCTAGCTGCGGGGTTTCTCAACCTTGGCTCTACTGACACTTGGGACTGGATAAGTCTTTGTTGTGGCATCTGTCCTGTGCATTGTAGAATGTTTAGCAGTATCCCTGTCCTCTACCCACTAGATGCCAGTAACACTTGTCTCCCAAGTTGTAACAACCAAAAATGTCTCCAGACATTGCCCAATATCCCTCGAGGGACAAAATCACCCTGAGTTGAGCACCACTGACTTGGGGTAATGGTTTAAATTCCTTGTTTGGTTGTTTGCTTCTCTTGGCTCCTGCATTAGACAGACTAAGGTAAGCGGCATTTAATACTGCTATGCATAGTGGCTTAACCAAATAAACTCTTATCCACTTTCAATTAAAAGAAACCCAGAGACAGGCCTTCCAGAGTTTGTATCATCACATTTCTTCAGTATTACCAGGGATCTGGAATCTCTTTTCCTCCTTTGTATACATGCTTGTCTCATGGTCCTAAAATGGTTGCTCCACCTCCTACATTGCACCCACCTTCCAGAAAGGAGAAAGGCATGTGCCAATTGAGACGGCCCCACCTTTTTTTTTCCTTAATATTTATTTAGGCTGTGCCAGGTCTTAGTTGCGACATGCAGGATCTTTGTTGCAGCTTGGGAACTCTTAGCTGCGGCATGCATGTGGGATCTAGTTCCCTGATCAGGGATCAAACCTGGGCCCCCTGCATTGGGAGCATGGAGTTTTAGCCACTGGACCACCAGGGAAGTCCCGAGATGGCCCCACCTTTTAAAGAGCTTTCCCATAAGCCCTACCCAACAATTTCTGCTTATATCTCATTGGCCTGCATCACATGGCCATCCCTAGTTGCAAGAGAGTCTGGGAAATGTAATCTTGTTAGCTGGGCACGCTGCCTTCCTAGACAAAATGAGGGTTCTGCAGTAAGGGAAAAGGGGAGAATGGCATTGAGAGGTCAGCTGTCTGGTCTCTGCCACTGCTCCTAACCTTGACCTCTCGCCAGGAATCTTCCACAAGGAGGCAGACAAACTTCCCAAGCAGCAATGAAATTTGCTTCTGTAAATTTCTCCTCTAAGAGGGGGCTCTTTATCTCTGCCTGCTGGTAGATTGTTTAAGCCAGGATCAAGTTTTTATTCCATCTTCCTGGAAGTAGATTAACTCAAATCACACATCAAGCAGTTGAGAAACAAGATTTTCAGGAGGGATACGTCTATATTCCTTTCCAGCCCCCAGCACCCAGTCGCCTGGTACCCACACAAGGCCAGTGCGGTAGCCTGTCATCCACATGGCAAGAATTCCATTACATACACACTGGCTGCCAAGACTAAAATGCCCCATTAGGCATTGTTCCTTTGGGCCAGGCATTACTCTCCTTAGGTACCTCATAAAATGCCAATCCCCTCTGCCAGAGATAAAGATGATTCAATCTTTCTCACCTTAGTGTTGGTCTTGGTTCACCTGACTATCCTTTTCCCCCCTTGGAATTCCTGAGCAGCTTGGGGCCACTGAATCCTGTGAGGGAGAAGGAGGCCAGGGCAGTACATTGAGCCAGCCTGTCTGTCCTGAAGAGAAGTGCGGTCCCCAGCTGGCTCTGCTCCTTCACTGTGAAGCCACAGCTGCAGCTGGGACATTGGCTGGCGGTATGAATAAACACTGCTGGGAAGTCTGGGTCCAGCAGATGGCAACCCCATGACCTTTGAGTTGAATTTGCCTCCCTTTCTCTCCCCACCCATACTTCTCAACCTGAAGACAAAAATTCTGGCTTTCCTGTCATTTGTTTTGACACTAACTTGGGGAAGAACACTGCGAGTAGGAGATAAACAGTGAGACGGCAGGTGGGGAAACAAATATTCCCCAGGAACCCCCACGTCAAACTGATAGACAGCGATGTGCCCATATCTTGCTGCACAGAGCCTTCCCCTCACCTGGGCTTTCCACGGAGACATCGTTAACCTAGATCAGAGTGACAAACTGGCAGACCTCTGCAGGGCCACCCTCAGACCTGAGCAAAAGAGGCCCCTGCTCTGGACTCCCCACATTACAGGGACTCCCCTCCTCCTGCGACACCCTTCTCATCGGGCCAGTAGTCCTGAGGACCAAGGGGACATGCCTACCCAGAGCCCTCTGTTCTCTTTAGACCAAGCTCCATATACCCAGCAGATCGGAATCCCCTGTCCGTGCCCCTGAGCTGGCTTCCAGCAGCTGTAGTCCTCTTCCCTGGATAACTCTTTGCCAGAGTACATCAGACACTGGAACTGACGGGATGGTGCTGTGGGGGAGGAGTGTGGATGGACCAGTTTTGTAAGCTGGTATGTCCACCAACATGCACGTGAGGCCGCTGAGAAGCCAGGGGAGAGACGAGAAGAGAATAGGCTGCAGTCTGGGGGCTGTTTCTCCCTGTGCTTCCTGTACTGCCCTCGGCAGCAGGGGATGGAACCGAGGGGCGGCTGTCTGCTTTAGGCAGGTAAGCACTCACTCCTCAGTTTGCCACACTCCCTGCCACTCCCAACTGTCCTGCTCCCGGCGAGTTTCATGTATTTATAGTCCCTGCCTGGGCCCTGGAGGCATTTGTGTGTCACTGGTCCACCAGCCTAAGGGAACTATCCCTGTCATGGGTAGGAGGCTGGGACAGAACCTGGATGCTGGGACGTCCGTGGTCAAGGCTCTGGAAGCTCAGACCTATCTGCAGCTGCCCCTCCAATTTCCCTGTGCGGCAACGAAGTCAGCTTTGGCGCTCACCCTAGACTTCTACAGCCTCTGTCAGACTGATCAGAAAGGAGAAGTGGAACTGCCCCAGGTCATTAGAAAGTAGAGAATGAAAGGGGAAGAGAAGTCCTTCCGAGAGATGGGAGCCACACATGTGAGCTCTGCATTTCTGGTTCTGGCTCTGAATGTCATCTGAAGATGCTCAGTACTGGTCATGTGTCTTCTGCGGGGGTTTCTGGGGGGAAATCACAGCACTAGAGCAGGGTGGGGGGAGAAACATCTCTGATTGGAAGGAGGCCCATGAGAGGCCTGGTGCAGGTAGAGCTAGCTGGAAAGTTCCGCTTCCTAAGACTAAGAAAGAAAAATGAATTCTATTCAACGCAGGCCGCATCTGAAGTGACCATAGGCTTCTTTGCTTTGCCTGTCACAACAGGGGTGGGAAGGAGCTACCCTGAGCATCAGCTACCAGGAGCCAAGCCCTAAGGAAACTGATGAGAGAGAACCTCCTTGCTGTAGCCCCTCATCACACACCCAAGTCTACACCGAGTCCGTGCACTGGAAGGGGAGCCTTATTTACCAAGTTTTGTTGGGAGACAAAAGGTTAAAATGCAGGATTCTGCACTGGAAGCAATGCTGATCCTTGGGGAAGGTCTTCTGGCCTGTCTCCAACAGGGCTCTGAGCCCACTTCCCGTACTCTGGGCATCCACAGGCACTGGCTTCAGGGGTGGGCAGCCCAACGGTGGCAGTGTGCCTTCAGAGGCTCTTGGGCTGGACTCCTCCCATAGTTAGGCTGCAAGGAAGTCAGATGCCCACGTGCTAGGACACAGCTTTTCCAGGCCTCCGCAGAGTTTAGTAATCACACTAGCACAACATCGGCATAATCCCAGGGGTTAGGAGACACTTGGGCAGGGGAGGTCTAGAGCTGAAACCTTGCCTCAAGCCAACCAGAGCTGTTGGTGGGCAGGCTGAGGAGGTGCCGGCACAGCGGAGCTGGCCTGTTCCTCTCTCCCTCCTGTGCTCACCAAGACGGCCACCAGCAGGGGTCCGCGGGCAGTGGTAGTCCCACTGAAGGACCAAGGGGTGAGATGGGGAGGCTTCTGAAGGGGCTGCATCCGACACCTTCCATGGTGATCCCTGTCGCTTTGGGCCCCAGCTGGCTCGGCAGGGGCCATGTGTGTGGGAAGGCCCTGCCACGGCTCTTGGGGAGTGGTGTGGGTAAGGCCAGCGGGCACTTAGCCTGGGGATTTCTGAGGAGCAGGTGGACATCAGAGCAGGGGAAGCAGAGCGCACTGGTTTCAGCTCTGCCAGAACTCGTGGATTTGAAGCCCTGAAGATAGCCCTGTGTTATCTGAGCCACTGCTGCCCTCAGACTGCTCAGAATGGCAGCCTGTGGAGACGGCAAAGTTGTGTGTGCTTTATCACAGCTTCCCAGGGGAGGTGGTGTCCCCAGCAGGACATGTAGCGCCTGTGCCTCTGAACCACATGTTGCCCCACGAGAGCATGAGGAAAGCCTCGCCTTCACGTGAGGTGCTCCTTGTGCTGCTGGAGTTCCTTGCGTGGGCCCTGGCACGCAGCATCCTCCAGCGCTGGCCGTCTGGCCGGGGCTGAGTCAGTGCAGTCGTGGGAGGCGGGAGTACCAACTCGAATGACCATCCCACTCCACAGCATCTGGCGCTGGTCCTTCTCTTGTCTAAAGAATGACCCTAGAAACGTCTAGACAATCTAGAAAGCATGATGCAATGAGGAATGGAAAGTGAGAGGTCACAGTGAGGTGATTTGGGGAGGAAAATCAAGAAGATGCCTAGAAGGAGAATTGAAGATTCTTTGAGAAAAGCCAGCTTCCCAAGTAGATTAACAAGCCATGGAAAAGAAGCAATATTAGCTGAATCTCCGGAGCTTTAAGGGCTCCTGAGGCCAAGAACCAAAAACGATCCCAACCCCACAGAACTTAAGGTTTCAAGCCCTGGCCAGACTGGTTTCTTTTAAGACATTTATTTAGAAAAATAACCCTTCCCTACCCCTCCTCCCTCTGTGCCATGGGACTTGGGCGTCATGCTTGACGTAGCTCTGGATCCGGCCTCCCACCCACGTGAAGGTCCAGCCCACGCTGCCGGGCGGTTGGCCACGCTTCGGGAGGCCGTTCACACGTCCAGCAGCTGCGTCCTGTGCTCCATCCCGGTCCAGGCCTCCGCCTCCGGGTCTCCGGGTCGAGAGAGGGCGCTGAGGGACAAGGGCCGCTGGCCACAGTCTGCGTGCCCCTCCCGAGGCCTGGGAGCAGCCGGGGCTGGGGGCTCCGCTCTCTCCCGCCCTCGGGAAGCTCAGGGCTGGAAGCGCGGGGAGCTGACGTGAGGCTGGTGGAAGGCGTGGGCGCTGTACACCACCTCGGGGGGCGAGGGCGCGCCGGGGGCCAGCACCGAGCACAGGGGCTCGTGGCTGCTCAGCACCGACGTGAAGTACTTCACCTCCTCCGTTAGCTGTTTGATCTCCTTCCGCAGCGCTGCATTCTGTTTCTCCAGGTCTTCACTCTCCTGCGAGCGGAAAGGATGGGCGTTGCAGGTTAATGTCAGCGCTCTGCAAGATTGCGGGGGCGGGGCAGGGGGGCGTTGTGAAGCGGGAGTCTGCGTTAGATTTTCACTAGCACAACCATGGAGAAGGGCATCGGTGATTTTTTCTGCACATGCGAGTGTGCACGTGTGCATATATATTTGTATGTGTCCTGTGTGTGGATGGGTGCATCTATAGCACACGTATATTTGTGCATGTATATGCATAGCTTTTAGCTTGAACCATATGAAATTGCTACTTGTCTGTTTTGACCTATAAGAATGGCGGTTTCATATGGTCCCAACTAAGAGAGATGTGTGTGTGAAGGCATGCGTGAATTTGCATGTGTGCTCCTTTGTGTGCAGGTGTACATGCATAGATCTCTGTGAGTGTGTACGAGGGTTGAGAGCGGCAAGTATATGTCGAGGGAAACCGGCTGGGAGGCCAGAGCCCAGCAAAAATCAGAAAGAGTTTGTGAGACCGTCTTAAACTAATTTCAGTCTTTTCCTCTCTATGTTATACGGTGTCTTCTCCTAACGTTACCATTTGCATTTAGTCTTACAAATGGAGTCCATGGTTAATTGTCTACTTCACCCAGGTTCTAGAATGTTTAGGGTCTTTCTAAATAGTAAATAGTCAAACTCCAGCACAGCATTCGATTCCACGCCATTCTGCTCTTCCAGCAGCTTGTTCTGTAGTACTCTGGGTGTGTCCCAAGCACCTGTGCTTCCTTTTTTCCAGAAACACCTTTCCCGTGTTGCTTAAGGGAACCATCAGATAACATGCTAATCAGAAAAACTCAGGGTAAAGAGTGCTAATTACTGATCACATCATTAATTAATCAACAATGACACCCTGGTAATTAGCATTTACTGGAAAACGATCCCACCTTCAGAAAACCCAGGGGAATTTCATTTCCAATATGATTTTAAGGTTCACATTCCTTGACTCAAATAGACCTTCTGGGCTAATCATTGGTACCCACAGAGGAAGGAAAAATAGCACTGGAGATGCAAATAAATTACATTTCAGTTCAAAAAGCGACCTAATATTTGGAATTCAGATCTTATTTTTCTAGTTCTGTTTCACTTAGGTTAGTATTTTCCAGACTTGCTGTATCATTAGAATTAATCTGAGGGCCTGATAAAAATATAGTTCCAGGCCCTTCCTCAAATCTAAAGATTTGAACTCAGTGGGTTTGGGATTTTCTGTGAATTCTGGGAATCTGAAGTTTTAACAAGTGCCCCAGATTATTCTGATGATCAGGCAAGTTTGAAAACAATAGATATTAATGTTAAATATGGTAATAAATTTATTTTAATTATTCAAGCACTTATTAAGTGCCTGGCCTAGAGTATGAACTCAAGTGTTTGTTGATTGGCTGCCTGATGACATCAACGGCTGGACCAGAAGTTGACTCAGAATTACAGTGGGGAGTGAGCAGATGTGAGATAATTTGACATTTAAAATTTGCCTTAGATAATCCATCAGGAGCATGAGCTACAGGTTAATGAGAGCTAGTTACACTGCCAATTGCCCTAACCCATGCACCTGGGGGTTCTTTTTAAGTGGTAGAGGAGAATGTGGCCTTATCCATCAAGCCAGATTCCATCCGTTTGTACAGAACAAGTGTGAGCGTGCTCAGCCTCAGCCTGGCATTTCCTGTATGTGGCACTGAGCTAGAAAATGTGCCTAGGTCGGTACAGAGAAAACCCCCATCTCTAAAATGGGGTGGGGGAGTTGGGATACCAACAGCCATGATGATAGAGTCAGGGGCATGGGCTGCCGCTTCTGCGGGGTGTGACCGGCTCGTTCATCTTACCATTTGGTTGTTTCCGGGCACATCCCAGAGAGAGGGCATCCCCTCTTTACCAAAAGGTAAGATAAAGCAACACATGAGACCGGGGGGTGTTGGTAAGACGGGAACTGGGGGCCGGGAGTCCTGGCCCCTTCCTCTAGCCCTTTTCCTCACCCCCTCTGAGAGTTTCCACTGGTGACAACATTTACTGTAAGTTCTGTGCTCCAAAGAGCCTGGGCAAACCCCGAGGCAGAAGGGAGGGGTGGGGTAGGCGGGCCGCAGGGACCAATCGCTCTGACCTTCTCTCCGCCTAGAGGCCGGCCCAGCTTTCGGGAAGTGACAGCGGGCTCTTCCTCCCTCAGCGAGCCCTGCTGAGCTCTGGCTTTCTCCTCTCCCTCTCCCCGCCCTCCTGGGAGATCCCAGAGCGCTAGGAGAGCATTCATAACCGCCACCGCCTCTAAGTAGAAAATAACCACCTGTGACAAGAAACTTGTCTTTACCTTGGGAAGCAAGATTGCTTCCCGCCAGAGCCCCAGAGAAAGCAGTACTGCCAGCCCAGGGGACCTGCCGCCAGCCAGACACTTAGCAGAGGAAGAGTTTGACTTCGCTTGCAGAAGGAAGTGGCTGATCTGGGGTTTTCATCCCTCCACATCCCCACCTGCCACTGCTTGGTCCACTCTGACCCTCCCTGGGGCCGTCATGCTGTGGAAGGGGCTCTCACACGGGGACAGATGGCAAAGGTGGCCATGGGAGCAGCTCTTGACCCAGAGGTACCATGATCACACCCCTCTAATTTCCCCCTAAATTCCCAGTGGGGGCTGGAAACCAAGAACTCAAGGGGAAAAGGAAAGTAATGTTTAGAAAGTAAATTTTGGCTTCTAACATGCATGTCTTCTCCTATGATGGGGGAGGGGTGAGCCAGCCCTTGGGCTTCCAAGTAACCTGCTTTTTACTTTTTGGAATTCATTTAGGCACTTCAGGCTCCTCACAGTAACCCTCTGAGGTGGCTATGCAAGGCCAGCTGCTATTATCCCTACTTTACAGATGAGGCCAACTGAGACCCTGGGACAAACCTATTGCGCATACCCCCCAAAATTATCACAGGCTGGTGGCAGCAGCTCCTAGGGCAAAGGGCTATAGATTCACCTCAAGAACCTACTTTCTCAGAGGGCCAGAAACTTTGAGTGATTGATCCAAAGCCCCATAACCATGTAGGTGCAGAGCAGGACTGGGCTCAGGGCTTCCCCATCCTCAGCCCTATGCTCCTTTTAACACACCCATGGCTTCTCCTGAGAGACTTCGTGACTTAGGGTCTCTGAAGGTCACTAAGATCAGTAGCCTTCCAAGAGAAAACTGGGTCTTGCTTTGGGTGATCCTTAAACACAGTACAAGAACCCTGAGTTGGTTACACTCTTCCAATCACAGAGCTGATCATCGCCTCCTGACCTGAGTTGGGAGGGAATCTCCTGTCCAGCTACTCTGTGAGAGGGTTAACTCGGGGCCAGACCTTCCCCAGATGCACAGTGAAGTCCGAAATACGTGACAATGGTGGGCTCCATCAGTTAACTGTGGACAGGGGTCCTGGTTCTGGTCCTGGCTGGGTGACCCTCGGTGACTCCCTTTCCCACTCTGAGCCCCAGTTGCCTCACTTTAAAACAGGAAGACTGGACCAACACAATGATTCTCAGCCTTGGTCACACGCCGGGATCAGTGGGATCCCTGGAAAGTTTTAACAGTATTGATGCCTGATTCTGATTTAATCCGTCTGGGTGCACCTGGGCATTGGGTTGTTAAGGGCTCCCCAGGGGATTCTAATGTGCAGTGAATGTTGAAAACCACAGGATTAGAAGATCTCCAAGCCCTCTGCAACTCAAATATTTCAGATTTTAAATTGACTACCTGTGTATATTAGCCAACTAGAGCCTCTAACTGTTGGGAAGGGGTAGGTGTGTTGGGAGCAGAGGTACATAGACTCAATTTATTTGAGAAAGATTAGTAGAAACTGGAATTTTAAAAGAATAATCCAGTTCGATTTAATAATAACTAACATTTATTGGGTGCTACCATGTGCCCAATTACATAATTACAATTATCATTATATTTAATCTTTGCAAGAATCCTATGAGGTAGATAATATTATTAGCCACATTTTACAGAAAAGGAAAACCTAAGGTACAGAGAAGTTGAGTAACTTGTTCAAGGTCACACAGCTTGTCAGTTGCAGCACCAGTGCTTGAACTGAGACAGTCTGGCTTCAGAGTCTGTGCCCACCATGCTCTCTTGCCTTTGAAGTCTGTTTAAATCTTATGATATCTGGTAATTATCTCCTGTGAGGCCTCAGCCTGGTTGACTTTCCAATTTCATCTTCCCTCTTTTCCCGCCTCGTGCAAATTGAGTTGCTAATGTTCACAATTCACACTCACCTGTGAGGTTACTTGATGCCACCCCTACCAGGAACCACAAGCAGCTTGGGGGTGGCTAAGGAGGAGGCTTCTGGGGGTGTGGGAACATTCTGGGAAATTCCCTAGTGGAGGGGCCAAGTAACGGGTCACTGTAGAGCGCTTGAATGATGGGGAATCCCCAGGTGGGTCCCTTACCCACAGGGAAGCCAGTTGGGACCAAGGCTGAGGACAGGCCCTGACCCAAGGCTCTGGCAGGGACTCTCCAGGCCTTCTGAGCAGGGCTTGGTCCTCCTTCCTGCCAGTTCTGGTTTGTGCCTTGACCTTCTCCTTGAATTTTCTAATCACACTTTCCAGAAGGGTGAAAATAGTCCCTGTGTGTTTCCTCCTCAACAGAACATGCAGTCATTTATTGGCAAGGTGACCTTTCAGCTCCCACCCACACTTCAATGCGAGAGTAGTGTGTCAAGCTCATGTCCCTCACACCCAGTTATTTGTTCAGTCTCCAGCAGTTTTGGACCCCTGTCCCCCATGCAGACATAGGGTGGAGCCCAGGTTTCCTGGAGGAGTCTGTGAACTGAGAGGTAGGGCACATCCCAAGCCATAGTGGGATCTATGCCTACCTTTCCCCTGAATCCTGGGGAAATTAACTCCAACTCCTGTTCCTCACCGGATGAGAAGAGAAGAGGAATCACTAAACCACAGGTCTTTGCACTGAATAATTCTGGAGAAATCTTCACGTTCATACCTTAAAGCTGAAGCTCCAGGGCCGTCAGCACCTCATCATGCACTGATGTTTAGCCACGTCAGCCATGCCCTTCAGGCCCCTGCCTGGGTTCCTGTCTCCTGTTCTTTGGCTTTCGGGGCTGTGATTTCATTGACCTCGTGTGTGAGAAACACTGTAGGTTGGCTCACTCAATATCTGTTCCAAACTCCTTCCCCCTGCTTTCCTCTAGAGAGGTTGGGAAAAGAATTCCTCAATTACCCAGCTTCCCCCGCAGGTAGGTATGACCATGCGACAGAGTCTGACCAATAAGACATAAGCAGAAATGGGGGGGGGTAGGGGGTAGGAAGGGAGGGGACGAGCTTCTCTCCTCAGGGAAAAAGGCAGAGCTTCACCAGACAAAGGCTACCCTCCCTGGGACACGGATTGATGCCTGGAGGTTCAGCAGCCATTTTGCAGCCCTGAGGATGAAAACTCATCCACATACTGAGGACGGCTGTGCAGAGAGAAAGAAGGAGCTTGGTTCTTTGACGACATCCTTGCACTATCCCTGGACTGTCTACTTCTGAACTTCTTAGTATATGAGAAAAATATAAAATACAAATGGTGACTTGTTGATGCCTCTGTTTGATAGTTTTTCTATAACTCATAGCAGAATGCAATCCTGACTGATACCTCAAGTTAGAAAGGTTATCACTAGCAAGTCAATTTTGAAAAACAAACAACTAATAATTGCCATCAACATCAAGGTTTGAATTGTTTGTTTTGTTTTAAGCTGCCGGGCCTCTGAGACAGACTGTCTGGGTATATACCCACAAAATTGCCCCAAATTCACTCCACACATTCCACCACACGCACCTGACAGGCTTCAAATGTCACTGCTCCCTGATTCTCAACCCTGGCTGTACACTGCAGTTGCCTGAAGAGCTATAAAAAATCTTAATTCCTGGAGCTTCCCTGGTGGCGCAGTGGTTGAGAGTCCACCTGCCGATGCAGGGGACACGGGTTCGTGCCCCGGTCTGGGAAGATCCCACATGCCGCAGAGCAGCTGGGCCCGTGAGCCGTGGCCACTGAACCTGCGCGTCCGGAGCCTGTGCTCCGCAACGGGAGAGGCCACAACAGTGAAAGGCCCGCGTACCGCAAAAAAAAAAAAAAAAAAAAAAATCTTAATTCCTCGATTTCACCCCTGACAGGTTCCAATTTAATTGTTCCAGACTGGGTCTCAGGCATCAAGATTAAAAAAACACTTCCCAGGTGAGCTTAATGAGCAACTAGCTTGACAATTATGTTCATAGTGGATTCCTCTTTAAAATAATATAACAATATAAATATATACAATGTTTGATTTTGTTAAATTTATTATATCATGTTATATATTTATTTTTATTTTATTAAATAATTTTATTGTATAACATAGTATGAATAATATAACTATAATATAAAGAACTTTAAAGAAGGAGGAGGACATTTCTAAGTCAAAAATTTTTTCTAAAAGTAAATGACTGGGTTTCCCTGGTGGCACAGTGGTTGAGAGTCCACCTGCCGATGCAGGGGACACGGGTTCGTGCCCCGGTGTAGGAAGATCCCATGTGCCACGGAGCGGCTGGGCCCGTGAGCCGTGGCCGCTGAGCCTGCGCGTCCGGAGCCTGTGCTCCGCAACGGGAGAGGCCACGGCAGTGAGAGGCCCTAGTACCGCAAAAAAAAAAAAAAAAAAAAAAAAAGTTAATGACTGTTCAAGGTAAAGAATCATATTTGGTGAAAATTTCAAGTAGCCCAGGATAGTTCATTCTTACAGAAAGGTGAGAGGTAAGGCACTTATTGGAATCTCATTAATGATAACTTTATCAAATTAGTTGTCCTTTAGATTGTTGAGCTCCATGAGGACGGGAGCTATCCTTGTCTTCACTGTTTTGTCCTCAGTGACTGGGACTATGCCTGGCACATAGTAGGTGTTCAGTAAAATCATGTTGCTTGATTGCCAACTTGGAGTCTATAATAACTTACTAAAATCTGAGACCTGCATTTGAAGGGTCTGCTGTTTGTGATGTCCATGAAATTCCCCAGGGAGTGCTTAACCAAGCATTTAAGTACTTTTATAGCTTCTACTTTTAACTCTAGGATAGTTACAAGAGAGTGTAAGACATTCATTTTCTTAAAAAAGGCCCAGTCAAACCCCTGCTTTTGTTCCCCAAACTGAAGCTATGGAGTGGGGACAGCAGAATCACACCACTGTGAGAACCCTGCCTACAGTTTCCCTGGCTTGAACTTGACCTGTCTGAACCATACCAAGCAAAAGAGACTTGACCAGTGGTGGTGAAAAGCCCAGCCAGTGAAACCATTAGTGTTCTTTTTTTTTCTGGCATGTGGGATCTTAGTTCCCCGACCGGGGATTGAACCTGTGTCCCCTGCTGTGGAAGCACGGAGCGCTAACCACTGGACAGCCAGGGAAGTCCCTTTGTGTTCTTAAAGTTCATATAAACAACTGGAAAGTAGGGCATATGTTTTCATATACGATAATACATCTAATATCTTTACCTGATTGATTTATAGGAAAATGCCAGCCTCTCTGCATTAAGCAAATAAAGTCTTCTCTCCAATGCAAAACAGACAAAAAACGCACTATTGCTTTGTTTTTACATTTGTTCTCTCATTAACTCTCAAACAGCCCAGTGAGGTGTAATTGCTTCCCATTTTGTAGATCAGAATTTAGCTTCAGATATATCTGCCCCCACTCTGTCCCCACTGAATCTGAATTCATTCTGTTGACCCTCCACCCACCCCCCACCCCCAGTCTGGTTCCTGCTCCCTGCAGCACAGTGGCCTTTGTTCCTGAGTTCCTCCTCACACTCTCACAGTCCCAGGCCCCACAAGGCATCTTTCTGACCCTGACAGGCCCCTCACAGTTTGACCTGAAGTCTCTGCAAGAGAACATCCTTTCCCCAGATCTTCCCAGGCTCCTTCTCTTGACTCGTATTTGATCTCAAATGTCAGGGCCTCAGAAAGACCTTCCTTGATCACTGTCCCCATCCCTGTCCCTAAGTCACTGTCAATATTGCACTATTTGGTTTTCTTCAAAGCCCTCTTCCCTTTGTGTGATTAGTGAAATAATAAATAACGATTGGTCAGTTGATTTTCCAGTCTGACTTCTGGTTGAACGTAAGGTCCCTGAAATCAGGGACTTAGTCTGTCTTGTCCCAGCTGAATTCTCAGCGCCTAGAAAAAATGCCCGTAGGAGGCATTTCACATATACTTGTACAGCAGAATGAATTATTTCTGCTGACGTGAGCTCTAGTACTAGGAATATGGCCTTTGCTTTTGTCATTTTCTGGACCTCCCCAAACTCTTAGCACTAAGGCATAGTCTTGTGCCAGCTGAGTACCTGGAAAATATGTCAGTTACAGAGTTATCTAGTGCAGGAAATTGCATTTTGGTACCAGGAATCTAGCCCCCTCTGCTTGGCTCTGAAAGTTATTACTACTCTTGAATTTTCCTAAGAGCTTTAGGTCACCCTCCTTGGTTCCCCTAAATCTAGTGTGACCAGATGTTTACTGGGACAGTCCCAGTTCATAGCTACCATCCTAGTGTAATTTTTACTAGTGCCTCTTTTCACTCAAAAGTGTTCCTCTTTGGATGATAAATGATAAGATCTCCTACCAAAGCCTGCCCCCCAAATTCTAACTCAATGATACCCTCTCTGTTCTCATCCTCGATTTCTACCAGAATTCACTCAGTGCTCTATTTGATCTTTTTTTATGTTTTAAATAAAAAATATACAGTATAACTAAAGACATTTTTTAAAAAGTATACCCACCCATGATCACAGTCCTCTAAACGTGACTCTTTTCATTTGTATATGTTGCCATCTTGTCCTTTTTAACGAACATGGATACTTATTTTTATAAAATCTCAGAGTACATATACAATTTGTATTTTCCTTTTTGTCATAATTTTGTCATACTTAAAAAATCACCATAAGTATTCTTTTAATGGTGACATCAACAAATAGATGATCCACAATTTACTTAACATGGCTTTCTAATGTTGGACATTTTGGTTGTTATTATAAATAATGCTGCAGTGAACATCTTCCAGTTCATTAAGTATTGCTGTAAAAGGGTTATGTAATATATACAATGTCATCGGCAGTGAATGTATATATTAATTTTACTACAACTTCGTTGGGATTTAGGTGTTGTAATTTTAAATAATTTATTTTGCCAACTAACTTTTTGAAGGTTTCTTAATTTCATTTTAATGTTACAAGTTATCAATTACCAAGAATAAGATTTCTGCATGTCTATTTGCTAGTACAGCATTCTCAACCAAGGACAATTTTGCCCCCCAAGGGAACATTTGGGAAGATTTAGAAATATTTTTGATTTTCGCAACTAGAGGGGTGAGGTCGTGCTACTGGCATCTAGTGGGTAGATTTTACATTGTACAGTGCAGGGGGCCAACCCCCTCCCACATACACAACAAAGAGTTGTCCAACTCAGAGTGTCAATATTGCTGAGGTTGAGAAATCCATAGTGTATATTGTTTGCACAATCAGAATAGAAAATTGGGTTATTTTCATTTTGGTAGG
This sequence comes from Monodon monoceros, assembly GCF_005190385.1. Classification (NCBI taxonomy): domain Eukaryota; kingdom Metazoa; phylum Chordata; class Mammalia; order Artiodactyla; family Monodontidae; genus Monodon; species Monodon monoceros. Next base: position 147,321,461 of record NW_021703778.1, on the reverse strand, counting down.
AAAAAATGTTACGTAAGCTTTCTGTTCACAGCCTTTGCCCACTTATCTATTGGAGTCTTGATGTTTTTCTTAAAAAGAATGTTCTTTCTATAGTATAAATATTAAATCAAGGGGACTTCCCTGGAGGTCCAGTGGTTAAGACTTCGACTTCCAGTGCGAGGGGGAGCAGGTTCAATCCCTGGTCGGGGAGCTAAGATCCCACATGCCTCACAGCCAAAAAACCAAACCAAAACACAAGCAATACTGTAACAAATTCAATAAAGGCTTTAAAAATGGTCCACATCAAAAAATATTCTTTAAAAAAGAAAATATTAAATCTGAAATTATTTAATTTGACACAAATATTTCCCCCAATATGTCATTGTCCTTTTGATTTTGGATTACAACTCTAAGACCTTTTTTAAATAAAGGAACATTTAAACTTAGCCCCTCTCAGCCTGGGACTCTCTGCCTTTTTCGTCTCTTGCTGTGTGCTTGGGTTTTGTTGCTGAAGAGTGCCTAGGCCGTTTACGTGTCCTAGTTAATGGCCTACTTCTTGGCTCACCCTTTGCAAAAGGACATGTGAGGGCAACACCATCTGCCGAGCAAAGTCCTGTTCAGCAAAGTGGCACAAAAACAAAAGCAAGAGGTGGGAAGGCAAGAGGTTTGGGTTCTTGGGTGTCCTTAAGGAAGACATCAGTGTCCTCACTGGTAACACAGCAGGGTGACCTAGAGTATCTCTGAGTTTCCTTTTCATTCTGTGATTCCATCAAGAATGGGGTATGACTATAGTTTTTGTTATTCCCTCCACAAGCTACCATGTGGACCCATGGCAGGATCCTCTACAGATACCCCACAATCTGAAGGGGACTCTGTCCTGTGGAATCAATCTATGGAACCCCTTAGGACTCAGAAGGCCAGACCTAGTCCTACAGAGGAGACTAAGGAAAACCCCAGAGCAGCTTGGGGTTTAGAGAGACTCCCTCATCCTTTCCAAGAGAAAGTGGTCTGGTAGCTGCTGATAACAGCTTCATGAAGACTTCAGCTGAATGGGTGTCGTCAATTTCTGACCTGGGACATGTAATCCCATTTAGACAGAAATTCCTTATAATGCCAAGACTGGTGAGAAGCTGACCTCCTTTCAAACATGCCTCCTGACCATAACCATACTGACTTATTGTCAGTAGGACAAGCAGTTAGGGCTGGTGAATTCCTTAGTGTGTTTTTCCTTCCCAAATGAGAATAGTCTAATTTTTTATTCTGATTTTTTAAATGGTATACATTCATCATAATAAAAAGAATTACAGAAAAGTACCAGGAATAAGGTGAGCTATTCAAAATTCAACCGCTCAGAAATAACCATTATTATCATTTTGGAGAATATTCTTCCAGACATCTCTTTATGCATGCAAACATGCCCTCCAAACCACAAATTTTACATCAACGGAATTATACTCTGCATACTCTTTGTCACTTGCTTTTTCTCTCAGTGCTATGTAATTGACATCTTTCTGTGTTGATAAATACAGATCCACTTAGTCATTTTTATTGCCAGCATAAAATTCTAGCATATGAATGTGTCATAATATACTTAGTCTCCAGTAGTTGGGTATATGTCCAATTTTATAGTATTGATAAAGTGTTTACTGTTCACAAATAATGATGAATTGAGCATCTTTGTGCATCATTGTTTCTTCAAATTCCTGTAAGTGGAATTGCTGCACCAAAGAGCAAGATGTTAATAGTTATTGCTACACAGCTTTATTTAAAAATGGTCTCAATGGCTATATCAATCTATTGCTTAGAGACACCATTAATTTCTCGACTAGGCCTAATGATGGAGGAGGAAAAGTGTCAACTTTGGAGGGTGTTGCTTAAAGAACAAGAGAAAAAAATTCAGGAAGAGATTCAAGGAGGATCAGTTAGGGAAGATGAATACATCTTCATGCGAGTCCAAAGGAAGAGGCTATGTTGCCTAGTGGTTAGGAAGATGGGCTCTTCAGTCAGACAGACCTAGTTACAAGATGTATGACCTCAGACAAGTTACTTAACCTAATACAATTAATATGTTTTTAATAAAAAGAAGTTCATAGCAATAGAGGCCCAAGAGAAATGGCTCTTTTCCACAGAAAGTTCACTGATTTTACACTGAACTTCTTTAGGGTGGAACTAGCTAAAACATACTTTCTAGCTTTTTGTTTTGTTTTATTTTATTTTATTTTACCTGTGATTTCTCTATGCCAATAAATCTTATGGCATGGTCTCCCAGAGAGAAAAAAAAACTGACGGAATGAAAAAGGACCATGAACAGGCTTCTCTCCCAGGCCTTCCCAGAAAACCAAGAACAACAGTGTCTCTTTCTAAGAAGTCCCAGGAAGTTAATATCTTTGCTGAGCTTTGTTTCCTCCATTACTCAGTTTTCCTCCAATTGTAAATACCTTATTTCTCACAGCAACAGCTTAATTTCAGGCACAATTTACACTCATGATGTTTGTTACATATGGCATTAAAGATCTACCCGGGAACCTGTAAATCTTTTTCTTATTTTAAACTAATGTGAGACTCCTTCAGGAGCCAGCCCCAGGCAAGCACCTGTCCTACCCCCATCTAAGTACCTGAAGTTCCAGCCCCAGATTTGGCTCTGTTACTGTACTTTTCTTTCAGTTCCACCCTCAAGGCCAGGTCTGACTTGTCAACATCACAGCTCTCGGCTAATATTACTGTCTGCCCACCACCCCCTCTACTTTTAGCCTTTTCATGAACAAAGCTTCTCAACTGATCTCAACTCTCCCGCTAACCTGGGATACAGACTCAAAATCCTTCCTGCTCCAAGGCACCAGAGATATCCTACAATTACCAGGATAACCACACAAATGTAACTGGTCTGTCATCTCTTACTAGCGCTGGAGACCTTAGGATTACTCATTACAAATCCCAGCTGACAGTTGGTTGTCCCAAAGGACTGAGATATTTATGTAGGATGTTCAAGGGATAAAATGTCACAATGGAAGACTATTCAATGTTTGAAATCAAATTAGAAAAGAAATCATCCTAATGCATATGTAATAATGATCAATATTGGGAATTTAAATATCTACATTATAAAAATAAAAGCACATGATAAAAACATCCAAACTATATAAAAAGGTAAAAAAAAATGCAAAATATCTCTCTCCTGCTTCAGACCTTTTGTCCTACTTTTCGGAAATATATATCGTTAGCAATTTTGGGGGGAAACCTATTTGAAGATTTTAAAGTTTATACACATATGCACATATGTTTTTCTTTTTATTAAAAATATGCATGGGAGAAAACTATATACCATACTCATACTTTTTCACTTAAGAGTATAGATAATCTTTTCAGATTAGCACATCTGTATATAACCCGTTATTTTAACACCTTCGTGGTATCCACTGAATGAACAAACGATAGTTTATTTGAGTCCCTTACTGATGAATATTTAGCTAGTTTCCAGTCTTTGCTATGACAAACAATGCAGCAATGGTTATCTTTACATGTACATAATTGTGCAATCTGTGGGTATGTTTCTAAACAGACACCTAGATGTAAAATTGCCGAGTTACAGTGTATGTGCACTTGTAATTTCGATGGACATGGTCAAATTGCCCTCTAACGGAACTGTACCCACTTAGACTTCTAGTAGTGTGTGGTGGTACCTGCTTATCCATCACCTTGGCAACATGGTGTATTAGCAACATTTTTTGTCTTTGCCAATCTGGCAGGGGATCTAACTGTTGCTTTGTCATTTCCCTAACTAAGTAAGGTCTAGCACCTTTTCCATATTTATTTGCCGTTTATTTCTCTCTTTCTGTAAATTGCCTATTCCTAATTATCGCTCATTTTTTCTTTTGCGTTGTTGAGCACTTTCTTATTCATAAAAGCTCTCATATATTAAGCAAATATGCCCTTTTTTGGTCATTTGTGTTGCAGGTATTTTTTCCCAGTCTTCACTTGCCTTTGATTTTGCATATTAGGTACTTTGAGCTGTATAGACACTTTCACTTTTCATGCATAAAGATAATGTATATCAATCTTTCCCTTTATGGCTTCAGGGTTTTGCATTTTATCCGGAAAAGACTTCATTCCAAGGTAAATATTTTAATGCTAATTTTTTCAAATTTCTTTAATCTTTTCCCACATTTAATCTATGTGTGTGTTGTATAAGAAATGAAAACTCTACCTTTTTTTTTTTTCTTCAAATGACTAGCCAGTTGTCCCTATTTATTTAGTCCCTACACTATTTATTGAATAATTCATCTTTCTCTCTCTGGTTTGAAATGCCATCCTAGACATTTTGCATCTGTACTTGTGTCTTAGGAACTGACATATGTATTGGGGTCTTAAATTTGAGCTTGCTTGGGGGTCTATTTCTGTGTTCTATTCTGTCCAATGTTTTGTCTTTTCCACACTGCTTTGAAATCTATATTTGTAATTCACTTTAATATCTTATTCAGCTAATTGTCTCTAATTACCCTCCTTCTTTAGAATTTTCCTGGAAACTCTCACATGGTTATTTTTCTCCAGGTACTTAGAATAGCTAATTTCGTTTTCCTCCAATACCCAGAAAATCCTAGTTTATTAAGATCATATTAAATTAATTCAATTTCTAAATTAACTTAAGGAAAATTGCTATCTTTACATAAGGTATATCTTTCCATTTATTTGAGTGTTTTTTTAATCTCTTAGAATAATTTTGAAGTTTAAAAAATTAAACCCTGCATATTTTTTGTTAAATTTACTCCTTCCTTCCATTTGCTGTTCTTGGTATTATAAACAGAATCTTTCTTCCTATTAAATTTTGTAATCTAATTTGCCTAGGAAAAGTTATTACTTTTTGTGTTAACTTTGAAAGCTGACTGGATTCCTATTATTTTTCTTAGTTTTTCAGCTGATTATCTTGGATACACTTATTAGCTACTAATATCTTTTGAAAGTGAACGGGTCAAGATATGACCTTCTCCTTTTAATCAATGCCTTTACTATGCCTAATGGACTCTATAGTTGACTGTGGGAGAAAAGGAACTGAGTGTGATGAGTGCTGTTTGAGACACCAACCAAAGGAGAATTAAAACAGAATGTGGGAGAATTCCTGGTGGTCCAATGGTTAGGACTCCTCATTTCCACTGCAGGGGTCATGGGTTCGATCCCTGGTCCAGGAACTAAGATCCCACATGCCATGAGGTGCGGACAAAAAAAGACAAAAACAAAGCAAAAAAACCCCACGGAATGTGGACTTTGTTGATAATCACAAGTATGAAAAGAAGCACCTGATTCGGTTTATGTGAGGGATAGTCAAGGCCAGAGATGTTATAACATTGGCATGAGGTTAAACACAGTGCTGAAAGCAGCAACTTCCCTACTCTGCTATTTCAAAAGCAATCAATATACAGTGTTTTGGTGTAAACCACTTATAGGATAGATACTGAAAACGTTAAATAATAGGTATCCCACACTCTCACTAGAGAAACAGGATAATTCTTTTGGTATTTTAAGAGAGATAACAGTGACAAAGTTGAAACCGAGAAATCAATGTTTATCCCAGCATATATGAGGCTAGCACACTAATACAAACTTGGTACTGTACGCTCAGTAATTTCTAAACCCTGGTCTTTAACGTCTTGTAGATGAGTCCTATGGCTATGTCTGAAAGCCAGAGAATGGTTCCAGAGCTTCAGCATGTGGAGACAAGCACAGAAAGGAGTGAAGGGCAAACCAAGCACCCAACCTTAAGAATGCTGGTGGTAAAGTAGAAGGTTTTCTACCTGAATCACAAACATAATTAAGAGGATAATGGATGCAGAAGATGGGTGATTATTGTCTGAGAGGAAATGAACATTTCAGATCACAGCCAAACCCTCTGTTTGACGGTGGCAGATTTACCTGTTGCTGCCAAAAGCTTCCACCCAAAGTCAAGAAACATAAGTCGCATTGGTTGCAACCCTCAGCCTTGCTGTGTAAACTCTGAGGTGTCCTACTCACTGGGCAAAAAGTGAAGATGAGTGCCGGGGTGCTCAAAAGAAAGGAGTGGGGAGGAGTTTGTGTCCAGGTGTGGGAAAGATGCGAACATTCTAGAGACTGAGGCTGGGGGTTTGAGTGTGGATGCGGTGACTACATGACTGGGGGCTCCAGGGACCCCCAACCCCCAGAGATTATCCCAATGGAGCCATGACTAGTATAATCAGATGGGCTAAATCTTCTGGTTCTAACTCTTGTCTTGCAAAGAGAGACAGATTAGTTAGTGTTGAAAACCTTGCCACAGCAAAGAAACATACATGTCACCCTCACTGATACGTCCCCAAGGGGTTGAAGGAAGACCAGGGGGTTGAATTTCCAGGGAGACAGTGGCGCAGCTCGAGATAAGGAAGACTCCTCTGCTCCTGTTAGGAGGCAGGGAGTTCTCTATCATTAGAAGTGACCAATACACTGGGAACCATTTCCGGAGGGTGTTGTAGAGAGTCTCAAGCATCAAACGTGTGTCTGAACTTTCCAGCCTTTAAGAAATCTTTCAGCCCTGAGATCCTGTGATTTATATATAAGTATAAATTCATATACATAAAATCTTAGTTGTGATTATCTTGTTTCTTCTAATAATAACTATTATTAATATTACTCTTATTATCCTCAAAACTTTTGAATATTTATGATATGTCAGTGACTGACACTTGACCTTTTATACGCACTATCTCTACGAGGTAGGTAGTACTGTCCCATTTTCCTAATAAGAAAACTGAGTCTAAGGGAGGTTAAGAACATCTCTAAGGTCTAAGGTGGGTCATACGGATAACAAATGGCAGAGCTGGGATTCAAACCATGTCCTTATGACTGTGGCACTGCTGAGCTATACTTAGTTTCCAGGGTTTTTTTTTTTTTAATATTACAAACTTATAAAGCTTATAGCATATTTCCAGTCTTGGGACATTGTCTACTTCTACAAAAAGGTAGGTTTTATCCTTACTAATTTCTATTTATTTGTTCATTTGCTTGCTCCAAAGAATATTGAATTAGAATCAGACTGTGATGGAGACAAGTGAGTGATCATAGATTTTCAAGCTTAAAATAATAAACTGGAGTGTTGTGAGCCCCTAAGCCATAATGAAATCATGGAGAACATATAAGAAGCAGGGCCACCACCAACTTAACATTTAGACTACTGATCACAGTTATCAAAGAGAAGAACAGACTTGGTGTTCATTCATTCTTTCTTTCAATTCAACAAATATTCATGAACATAAAACTACATTAGTATGAAATGGAAGACATGTTGAATACATTTCAAATGAAACACGAGCATCAAATCAGAGATCTTGGTGCAGCCTGCTCTCTGCTTCCTTACAAGGCTAAAAGCAGTATCTTTTTACCTAAAATTACATCTTACTTTTTCTTGACAGGAATAAAACAACTGTTCTTTAACTGGCCAATTACCAGGCTAATCTTTCAAATAACCATAAGCATATTCATTTTTGGTGTCAATTGCCCTTTTTACCATTGGAATGAATTACTGGGATGCCAGAGGTTTGGGAATGGCTCAGGAGGAGGGACGAGAAGGCAGAGTTGTCAGAGGAAGGGCTGAAGGGACGGAAGAGGACGGAGCCAGTGAAATAAGAGCTGGTTGAACAGGGAGCAAATTGAGGGGCAGAGCGAAGAGAAAAGAGGTGGTAAGGTGTGGGAGATGAAGAGGAAGCTTTGCTTTATGAAGCTCACAGCCAGAATTTAGAAACACTGACCAGGATCTTGGACTGCTGGGAGAAATGCAGTTCAGATCACCCAAGGCGCCTGCTCAAGCCAGGGATCAGGGCTTCCCTAGAAAGTGTGAGACTGGAGGCAACTCAACCAGGATGGTGACCATCCCAGATACGTGCACCTGAAACTGTATCTTTCACAGACCCCTTGGGATATCATCAAAATAGAAATTTCAAAATCAAACCTTAATAATGTTCAGAAAAGAGGTATGGGCTGCAGCACCCTGTGGACCTCCTTGTCCCAAATGCAAACCTCAGGGTGGCTGCCCAACTGGCCTCCCGGGGGATGGGACTATATGTGTTCCTAGCACTGTGGGACAATGGGCTCCTCTACACCTTCTACCTTCCTCCCAAAGGCAGTCCTGCCTTCTGCTCTCTGGGTTCATGAGGGATGGAGCTGTCTCAGGCTACCCCATCTCTGAGCATGTAGATCTGCCTTCCACCAGCCTCTGGGCTGCCCACACTCAGCTCCTTTACCCTTCGTGCCCTCTTGGCACTCATTTCTCTTTCAGCCTCCTGGCCCATCCCCTGTTTCGGAATCTTCTCAATGCGCTCACAGGAGAGCCTCCCCTCCCCGCCTCACATGCAACCCTCCACCGACTCCCCCACATACACATCCCCACACAGGCAGACTCAAAGCTATGGTCCAGGAGTCCACAGGCGGTGGGGAGCAACGCCTACCGCTCAAGAGGGTGAAGAAAGGTCTGAACACTCACCAGATGGAGGGTGTCAGCTTTCTGTGTCTGCCTCTGCCTGCTCTTCTGGGCAGCAATGCGATTTTTCTCCCTTCTCTGAACTTTTCTCACATCATCAGATGAGTCCTGGGAAGCAGAGATGATGAGAATTAGGGGAGTCTAACCCTCTCTTCTGAGTGGAGGCAGGCTCTCATGGTGTTTGATATCCTGCTGTCCACCCTTCCATTTCTTCATCTTTACTTGCCCATCCACCCCCCTATTTACCAAAAGGCTGAACCCAAAAGGGAACTTTTCTCCACACTCTGTTACACTCTCTTAGGTCTCTATAACTTTAGCCAAAAGATACAGGAAGAGGGCAAAAGAGCTTGAGAACTCAATAGGGCTGTATTTGGAAAAAGATGGTTAAGGCGATGAAGTGTATTTTATCACCTCTCCTCTTCAGGTCTGCTCCACCCTCACCCTCTCACTCTTGGCCTAGAACCTTCTTGCTATTTTTTTTTTCCCAAAACTCTGTTAAGTACCTACTATATGCTAGCTTCTGTGCAAGTGCCTTTTCTCAGAGGTGCTCTTGTTGAATTCCCCAATTCTGTGAAGTTGATACGATTATTTCCATCTTATACGTGGGGGAAACTGAGGCTCAAAGAGCTTGCCCAAGAGCTCACAGTAATCTGAGAGTTACATCTTCCAATGCTAAGCCTGATGCCTTTCCAAGCCACCCCCGCCCCTGCCACCACTACCTTCCTGGTTTGTACCCCTTGTGTCTTCTGCTGTGCCCATGGACTGAGGTCCCTATCCCAGATCTGCCTCTTCTTCCCCTGCATTCCCTTCATTATGCTCAGTGACCTTGATATCCCCCATGGCCCTGAGCACAATGCCTAGTACAAACTGGAGACCAAGAACAGTTTTAATGGTGGAGATTTCCTGGCCGTGGCGGATAGCGGATGGGTACTTAGGAGGATACAGGGAACTTTGGGTGTTCCCCACAGATGGGCATGTGCCCTACTTGGGCAGAGAGGTTAGCTCCGGCTTTCCCCCAGATGCTGCAGGGTAGGTGGGGGAATCTGAGTGAAACCCTTCTGTACCTTCGGCCCTGTCCCCTCTCACGACCCCACAGGCTAGAGGGACACAGTTCCTCGGGCAAGACTCTGCCCACCAAGCATATGTCTCACCAATGTGCCCGATACTTCCAGGCCATTGCAGTCAGAGGGCAATTGGTTAGATAGGAAGGAAGTGCCCTTTCTCTAAGGGGGATGGGGAACGAGGTTACCATGAAAGCCATGAGTAATTTCCTTCCTAAGAAGAGTACAAACTTCCAGGCAGTCTGAACCCCTCTGATACCATCTTGAGCAGAGGACTGGATTGTTCGTCCTCTAGAGGTCTCCACTAGGACTCCTTCCTACCTGCTGCTCTCCTGTTAGATGTTGATGACAGAAGCTTTAGTGTATGTTTACATACTGTTATTTGGGCTGCAGCATTTTGAAAGCCCTCTTGGATATCCAGGCTAATGAAAGAATGAAGTTTTTAAACCACAAAGTTGGATAAGGAATTGTCCTCCACTGATGTATTAGATGAGAAAGAAGAGGGCTTCCTATCGAGAGGGCTGTCGAGGGATGTAGTGAGGAGAAAGCCCCAGGAGCTGCAAAGGCAGCCAGGGTGCCCCCGTTTTTGTTTTCTTGTTTTTGGCAACCCTCAAGCTGAAAACTTTTGAGGTGGAAGTCACAACCTAGACTCCCAATGCTCCCAGAATCTCTACCTTCATCTCTCTGGTTTCCCCAGAGCTGAGCTGAGCTACTAAGGAATGTCTCCAAGTCCCCAGAACCATCTCCTGATTCATTTCCTTCCTCCCCCAGCCCTCTCTCTGCCACCCTTGCTAGCAACAGTAGCCATGCCCAGGAGGTAAGATAGATCCTCTGAGCTGGCACGGGGTCCTGCTCCTTTCAACTTGCTCTTCTGCCACCTTTTACTTTACCCCCATCCCTTTCCTCTCTTGTCCTGCGGGCTGTCTCCTGGGCAACCATCTAGCATTCAGGGTGTGCGTGCCCGTAGCCCGCGTTAAGACTCCTCCTCTCATTTTGCTGCCTTGGAGAGAGGTAGACTCTTTCCTCTGAGAGACCAGAGTTCTTTGGTGCTAATTCTCCTCTTGGCTTCCTCGAAAGCTTCATGGGGTGGGACCCCAGGTGAGGTGGAGGCGATACGCACCATCGGGGGATGAGGAGGGCATAATTTGGCAGGATGGGTGGAAGGACGAGGGTCCCCGCCAAGATGCACAGCTTCACTGCAGATCCCGTGTCTTTAGTCTAACTCCTGCCACCAGCCATCTCCTGGCCTTTCAGCTCCCGGGGCAGGCCCAGGCAGCCCGGCCCTCTACCCGCCCTTGCCCGGAGAATCAGAAGGCAGGAGGAGGGGAAGGCAGGACCCTACCTGTTTGCTGGGGGGCGGAGAGCGGCTGAAGCTGGAGTCGCTGCTGTCGGAGCTGTGAGGCATGGCTGCAGTCTTCCGGGCTCTCCACGCAGCCCCTTGCGCCTCTGGGTTCTCCTGTCCCCAGCCGGCCCCCCTTCCTGACTGCTCCCGGGCCACCAGCCCACCCCCCCTCCGCAGGGCCCTCCTCTAGCCCGCCTTGCAGCCACCTCTGACCCCAGCGGCCTCCTCACTCCGGGGTGCAGAGGCTCTGCTCCCCACAGGGACATGTCGCTTGCTTTGGGGCTTGCGCCCTCTCTCTCTCTCTTGTGGTTTCTGGTAACTCGCGCTGGAAGTCACATGGGCGGAAACTTAAACAAGTTAGAAGTTAACTTGAGAGAAAATACATATCTGGGAAAAGACCCACAGAATTATGTGAAAGAAAGAAAAAAAAAATACACAAAACCCCAGATACCTTTTGGCAGTCTGAAAGACAGAACAGCTCTCTTCAATTGATGGAGATTAAAGAGAAAAACAGCCAGGGAGGGAAAAACCCCAGCCAGAATTAGCAGGTCTGTCTTCTGTCAACATGGGCAGAAAGGAGAGGACAGCAAGGAAAGAGTTTCCATTGTCACCCGACTTGATTTTTAAACCAAAATAAAGCAGCGGGGCTGGGATTTCTTTCTGGTTTTCACCTGAAAACAGCTGCCGGTCCTGTCTTGCGGGAGGCCTTCCCCTTTCCCCTTGTAGCCCAGCCTGCCTTGGGGTGGGCTAGGGGCGAAGGGGCCCAAGGGCACGGTCCTTTCCTGACTATCAGACAGAAGAGACTGTGGTAGGTCTGAAAGCCACAGGGGCCGGTCTGGAATTGATGCTCTAAACGCTTACTCATCACCTATGCCTCTTGGCAGGTGCTGTCTTTAGAGAAAAGATGCCTCCTCTGTTGAAGGTCTTTCAGGGGGTCAGGATTGACCTGGAATCTTAATGATTCAAGAAGGTCACAAGGTCAGATCCCAGAATGGAGAAACAGTTAAACACACACACACACACACACACACACACACACACACACAGAGTGAAATGATCACTGTACTTGGAGTCAAAACAACCAGGAATTCTGCCTCTACCACTTAGTTTGTCTGTGGCCTTGGGTAGCTCACTTGAACTCTATACCCCTCATTATCTTTATCTGTAAATGGAGAATGATAGAACCTGCCCTGCCTACCCCTCAGGGCTGTTTCAAGAAGCAAATAAGAGTGTGGATTAGAAGGCTCCCAGCAGACTATAAAATATGCCATGGAGTCAGCTGTTACTTGTCTTGCCGTGAGCACGTTGGAATAGGTCTCAGTAAGCAATCCCCCACACACCTGGGCATTCTGGCGTTTAAAAGCTATCTTGCCTTATTCCCAGCATGGCTCAAAGCTAAATACTTGCCTTGCTTAGTCCTAATTGGCAGGAAGTCTGGCCTCTGAAGGATGTTGTGTCCACTAGCTGAATTTCTGCCCTAAGACAATACTGTCCTAGAGGTAAGTTGAGCAAAGCAAAATTCCTTACCCCGTGGAAATTATATCCGAGTGACAGAAGCAGACAGTAAACAAAGAAGTTAATATCTAATACAGCAGATGGCGACAAGTGCTATGGAGGAAAATAAAGCAGGTAAGGGGTAGGGAATTCTGTGGGTCAGTGGGTTGCTACTTCTACAGGGTGGTTAGGAAGGCCTTCGTGAAAGGGGGATATATGAGCAGAGCCCGGAAGGAAAGGAGAGAGTGAATGGTATGGGTATCTAGGGGAAGGACATTCCAGCAAGAACCTGAGGTGGGAGTGTGTTTGGTTGTTAGAAGAGCAGCAGGGAGGCCAGTGTAGCTGGAGTGAGAAGCAGTGCGTGGTGGGAGGTGAAGTCAGAGAGGTACCAGGAGTTTACTTCGGATCTCGGAGGCCACTGTAAGGAGTTCGGCTTTTGTTCTGAAAGAAGTGGGGAGCTCCCTAGAGGACCTGCCCTCCCATTTCCACACTGTGATTCTCTACCTCAGTCACCGTCTGTTCCCTTCCCGGGCACTTATAAAACTTGGTAACTACTTACTTTGTTTCCCCTGGCTTCCCTCTTTAGAATGTTAGCTCCATTTGTGAATTTCACTCAACAAATGTTTATTGAGCACCTACCTTGTAGGAGGTTCTAACTAAGGAGGATACAGTTAGTATTTTGACTGTTTCTCTGAATGAGATGATGATGAATCAGTTAGTTTTGCTGCCTGACAAACCACAAAAGAAGAAAAAAAAATCTCAGTGGCTTAAAACAACAGCCATTTAGTTAGCTTGTGAGTTGGCAGGTCATCTGGAAGATTCCTCTGGTAGCAGCTGTGCTAGGCTGATCTCCAGCAGGGCTGCATCATGTGTCCTCAGACAGCTGGTAAACTGGCTGATCATTGGCTGGTCTAGGATGGCCTTCCCCAGGAGAGTTCTGTTCCACGTGGTTTCTCCTCCCCCAACATGCTTACCGGGGCTCATTAACATAGCCCTTCAGGATTCCAAGAGGAATAGTGGAAGCATTCAAAGCCCCCTGAGGCTCAGATTTCCCACCACCGTCCTTCTGCCACATTCTACTGGACAAAGACAGTCACAAGGCCAGCCCAGGCACTCTGGGTTGAGAAAGAGCCTTCACCTCTTGATGGGACGAATTTAAAGAATTGTGGCCATGTCTGTGGTCTCCCACAGAAGAGAAGCCATTGGAGGTTTTAGAGCAGAAGAGTGATGAGCTCTAACTTAGGTTTTAACAGGATCTCTCTGGACACGGTTGAGATTTACTGTAGAGGAGCAAATGGAAGTAGGGAGACCAGTTAGGATTACAGCACTGGATTATCTTAAGAATCCAAGTTAAAAATATTGGTGGCAGTGACCAGTGAGGTAATGATGAAGGTGGTGAGAAGTGGGCCATATAATAACTGATGACCGTGACTCTCTTGTTTACAGTTATATACCCAGTGCCTGGTAGATACCTAATAAATAGTTGTCAATGGAATCAATATCTGAATGAATTCCCAGAGAACTTTGCTCATAACTTATGGCTTTTATCTACCTTGTCCTATAACTTTTCTCACCCTTAGTGTACTAAAAGTTCTGTAAAGATAAAAATCTTCATGTTTGTGTTTCATTCGATTTAATTTAACATTTATTAATCCCTATTATGTAGCAGAAATTGTAAGTCTGATAAGACAGAGACCCTGCCCTCATAGAAAGAAGTCAAATAACCAAAAAGGCTATCAGAAGTGTTATATAATGTTCAGGTGAAGGTCTTAACTGAACTTTCTACCATTCAACAGTAAATACTTGTTGAATGAATGATTGCTTTATTCAGTGGTTCCAAATCAACACACTGCCTTAATATTTAACAGAGACTAATGAGAAGAGAAATGAAAAATTAGCTCTTACGTAGAAAGATGGTCTCTTCAATAGTATTGATTATAAATTATTTTTAAATATTTAAGATTAAAGAATAATAAGCTCTTGCATAGCCACCATTAAGCTTAATTAAGTTATGAATAGAACAATAGGCCCCTGTATATCCCTCCCTAATCCCATTCCCTCTCCACCCAGGTAACCGTTAGCCAGAATGTGGTTCTTATCATTCTTCTGCATTTCTCTATACTTGAACCATATCTATATGTATACCTAAGCAATACATAGTGCTGCTGTGCATGATTTTTAACTTTTTACATTGCCAATATTTTTACATTTAGTTTCTATTTTTTATTACACAGTATCTGAATGGTCACAGCAAGGCTTGGAATACAGGCATTCTCACTGAGGTTATTCTGGAGAACACCACAAAGCCTCCAAGTAACTGTTGTAAAACAGCCAGCATCAGCTCAGTTAGCATCAGCCCAGAGCCTAAGGATAATGCTAAGGCAGCATTTGCTAGAAACTTAAATCCCTTATGCTAACAACACCTATCACGACAATTGTTGGCTCATGCATGGCCCTGGTACAAATTAGAAAACAGTGCCACCTCTTGGTAGGCAATCGCAGGCCAAGGGGCATGGACTGGTGAGCCCCTATTTGACTTCTAAGGTCAGGGCTCTTGAACAGTGAACAATTTGTACAACTGTACCCAGCACCCTTGCTGTGTATCCCTTACTATGTGTCAGGCACATAAAATGACTCATTTAATTCTCACAACCGTCACAGGAGGTAAGTACAGCTGACCTTTGAACAACTCAGGGGTTACGGGTGCTGACCCCCGCGTTGTCAAAAATCCACATATAACTTTTGACTCCTCCAAACCTTTAACTACTAATAGCTTACTGTTGACTGGAAACCTTACCAATAACATAAACAGTTGACTAACGCCTATTTTGTATGTAATATGTATTATATACTGTATTCTTATAATAAAGTAAGCTAGAAGAAAGATGTTATTAAGAAAATCAAAAGGAAGAGAAAATACGTTTATAGTACTATATTTCATTTATCGATACTGTAAGTTTACATCATCTGTTTATAAGATGAATTGTCTGTCAATACCTACGTCAATATTGTCTTATATGATACAAAAGACTGTAGATGTTATACATATTACTAACACTAGACATCAAAAATGAAAAGACAATGTGAGAGGACTTCCCTGGTGGTTCAGTGGTTAAGAATCCTCCTGCCAGTACAGGGAACAAGGGTTCAAGCCCTGGTCTGGGAAGATCCCACATGCCATGGAGCAGCTAAGCCCGTGCGCCACAACTACTGAGCCTGCGCTCTAGAGCCCACAAGCCACAACTACTGAGCCCACGTGCCACAACTACTGAAGCCTGCACGCCTAGAGCCCGTGCTCTGCAACAAGAGAAGCCACCGCGATGAGAAGCCCGCACACTGCAACGAAGAGTAGCCCCTGCTCGCTGCCTGCGCGCAGCAACAAAGACCCCCAAGACAGCCAAAAATAAAAATTAATTAATTAAAAACAAAAATCCTCCTTCCAATGCAGGGGATGCGGGCTCGATCCCTGGTCAGGGAACTAAGATCCCATGTGCCATGGGGCAGCTAAGCCCATATGCCACAACTACTGAGCCCACACGCTCTGGAGCCCACATGCCACAACTAGAGAGAAGCCCACAAGCCACAATGAAGAGCCCCCTCTCCACAACAAAAGATCCTGCATGCCACAACTAACACCGACGCAGCCAAATAAATAAATAAAAATATTTTTTAAAAAAGACAATGTGAAAAAGAAGAAATTCCTATTTATTCACAGGTATAATGATTCATTCATGGGTAACAAAGAAGCAGCAGTATGATTGCTTTATGGTAGCCTAGCCTATGTGCTAATGAACGAATTGGTATAAAAATTTTAAGGCATACAGTGCTACAGTCATATTTATAATAAGTATGGGAAACATTTTTACATTGTTTTACCTGTGATAGGCTGACAGACAGTTTCTCCAATTACATGAGAGAGAGGCACACTGTAAGGCAGTGTAATTCTTTGAAAGCAAATAACTTTTGAGTGGCGGGATCACAGAAGTGGGAGAGGGGGTGGTCTTGAGGGAGGGGAGGGGGTAAGTGGGGGGAAGGGAACTCTGGGAACTTAGGACAGCAGCCATTTGCCAGTATGTATTTCAGTGTCTAAATAACTAGTATCATAATACAAGTGCCTATTAGATCAGCCTTGTTTAAAATTATCAGGATACGTTGTAGGCAAATGGGCTTCTTAAGGTAATTGAAAATAGATATTTTTTAAGTGCCACAAACTTGCTATGTTCACACCAGCCTAGTTCTGGTCCTTTGCTCTTCCCAGTGGCAGCACAAATATAGACTTCAGTCCAACTCCTACTGAATCAGCTCATTTCCAAGACCCGGGTTTTACGAAAGCAGAGATGCTCTGACCAAATTGTTAAGAAAATGGATTGAAACTGAGAAACCTAGCAAAGGAGAAACTTCCTGAGTGTCTGTGGCATGTCCCCTGGCGTGGGGGGGTTGGTGGGTGGCTGACTACAGAACTAGGTACTTTTCCTTCAGGACAGTGATTTCAGGAGTCAGGCTTCCATCCCTGGAAGGAGGTGGGAAATCTCCCAATGTCAAAAAGAAGGAAGGAAGTACTTGCTTGGGACACCCCTCAGATATTTTGATTTGATTGGTTTGAGCTCAGGTATTTTTTAAAAGCTCCCCTGATGGTTCTAACATGAAGCCATTGCATGGAGGGGAAATCGTGGAGCACATGTCTCCAGGAGGGGGCACTTTGCGGCCTCAGAGTCCAGTTAAGCTTCCAGGCCCAGCTCTTTCATCTCTGTTCATTCTCTCTCACCCGCTCTGGGACACACAGACCCTCACACCCTGGGGTTAACAGGCTCCAAATCTACTTTCCTCACCTGCTTTGAGCTGATACAGGACCTGGGTGCGTGAACCCTAGGATTCAGTCCACCGAAGCAAGCCAGGAAAGGGGGGCTGGCCGCGGAGGGGGCTGAGGCTCAGGAAGGGTTAGGTGTGCTCCCCTCCCCTTGAAGATGCTCAGCTGCCCTCAGCGGGCACCTGGCGCCACGGGCTGCATTTTCAGGCCCCTGTGCCTTTTCCTCTGAGAGGCAGTTTCACATTCCTAGAGCATTTTGCCTCACATTCCCTGATGGCTCACTGTCTAGTTAGTAAAGATGAAACCCAGGAAGAGGAAAGAAGAGCCTCCTGAGAGTGCAGGCAAATGTCCCCAGGGTCCCCAAGGGCCCCTCACTGGTGGCTGGAGGCTGGGGGGAGGTGGGAGGCCTTCCCATCAGCGGCTGCTCATCCTTCCAGGCTGCACCCGCCCAGGTCAGAATTTCTAGGTTATCGCCCCTCGCATCTAGACCATTAATGCATTGACACCAAACCCACTCTTTTTTCTGAGCTCTATCTGAGCACCTTGCTGGATGTGCCACCTTTGAAATCTTAAGAACTGACTGCAACTCTTTAGTTATTTGAGCAAAAATAATAAAAATCCCCTAGCTGCCTTATTAAAAAAAAAAATTTTTTTTTTTTTGGTGGTAAAGCACAAAGCATAGTATGGTACATCTTCAATGCTTACAAGATGGCAAAAGGGGATTTTTCTCAAAGTTTCCCAAACAAGTAGGGAAAATATTTACCTGAGGGCAGAGCCCACCAGCAAAGGGGCCAGAGTGGGTGGCCAGGTGATGATAGGGAAATTCCCCCTGAGGGCATGGGCACGGCCTATAGTCCAACCATTTAATCTAGGCTTTAAACCCAGATAAAGCTCTGTAGGAAGCTTCTTAGGAGGGAGTGGCCGCCATGAATGTGCTGTTCCCAAAGGGTTAAATAGGGTTTCTCAACTTCAGCATTTTGACATTTGGAGTGGATAAATCTTTGTTGTGGGGGGCTATGCTGTGCATTGTAGGCTGTTTATCGGCGTCTCTGATCTCTACCCACTAGATGCCAGTAAAACTCCCCAGTTATGAAAATCAAAAATATTTCCAGACCTTGCCTTGATTAGCAGATGCAAACTATTATATATAGAATGGATAAGCAACAAGATCCTACTGTACAGCACAGGGAACTATAGTCAATATTCTGTGATAAACCGTAATGAAAAAATATGAAAAGGAATATATATATGTATATATGTATAACTGAATCACTTAGCTGTACAGCAGAAATTAACAAAACATCACAAATTGTAAATCAACTATACTTCAATAAAATAAATTTTAAAAGAAGTTTCCAGACCTTGCTAGATGTCCTTTTGGTGGGGGGAGGGTGGGATCAAAATTGCCAGGTGAGAACCAATGGATTAAAGACCATGCACCCTAAAGCAGCGATGTTCCCTATCAACCTGGACCTGGTAAACTCCTCACAAACCCCCTCAAAGCTCAGGAAACCTCTGGACAGATATGCTTTGTTCCATGCAGCTTCTGAGTCCCCAGGTTTTGGACCTACTTCAGCCTGTGGGTGTAGCCATGCTGACCACGGAGCCATGGGCAGCTCCTAGGGTGAGCATCAGAGCTGCTTCTGGCTGGCTCCCCTCTTACCTGCCCCTTGCAGACCAGAGGGAAGGGAACAGGGGCTCTCAAAGGATGAGAGAGGCCATTCCATTTTTTAGTTGCCAACTGGATTAAAAAATGAACGTATATCAAGACAAGGTAATAAAAATTATGGTGTATTTTTAAAGCAACATATTTGCACTAGAACCAGATAATTATGGTATTTATACAATTATTAGTTCATGGCTCGCTGGAGGTGGTACTGACTGGCAGTGGGAAGTAGCTTCAATGCTGGATGGATCCCTGAATGTTCTCTCAGGCCTGGCTGAGTCTTTCTGGCTGGATATATGACCTCATTTGGACATAAGGTGCTTTGGGAATATGAGGCCTACCAAATCACTTTTCAGCACCCCTCCCTCACCCACCCAATCCTGAAAGGGTGTGGAGAAAGCTCTATGGAAGAAGGTGAGAAAAGGGAAACAGCTTCTTAGCTTTGGGTTTGAATATGCAATCAAATGTTCTGTCTCTGCCACTTAGAAACCATGTGATCTCGGGCAGAGCACATAAAACTCTGTGCCTCAGTTTCCTCATCTATGTAATGGGAATTACAGTACCCACCTCATAACATTGAACGTATTTAAATTGCTTAGCACAGTGATTGGTGCCTAGTAAGCATTTGGTGCCTATAGCTATTACTGCTGTTGTATTTATTTTATATAGCCCAAATAGATCTGTGCTTATCCCAGTACAGTGTCTCATCCAAAAGAAGCATTAAGAAGAGGGAATCACGGGCTTCCCTGCTGGCGCAGTGGTTGAGAGTCCGCCTGCCGATGCAGGGGACATGGGTTCGTGCCCCGGTCCGCGAAGATCCCACATGCCGCGGAGTGGCTGGGCCCGTGAGCCATGGCCGCTGAGCCTGCGCATCTGGAGCCTGTGCTCCGCAACGGGAGAGGCCACAACAGTGAGAGGCCCACATATCGCAAAAAAAAAAAAAAAAGAAGCGGGAATCACATCACATACCAACTTTCTGAAGTCCTCTTTACACAGTTTCTCCCCAGAGTCACCCTCCTCAAAGCTATTGTACCAGGCTATCCTTTCTGTTCTGGGATCTTTGTTACTACTTCCCAAATCTCACAGTCCTGTCTGAGACCTTCACTCCTCTCTTGCTAACCAACTCTCCTCTCTACCTCCCAACCAAGTGTTCTTTATTCCTAGGCTGGCCAGGCCAGATTAGTATCACTTACCTTACTGTCCCATTGCCTTCCTCTCCACCCACTCCTGGCTCCATAGGGCAAAGGTTCAGTAGCAACTGGCCCCTGAACAAAGATGTCTCCTCCAAGGGCAGTTTGTTATTTATTCGCCTGTTGTTGGACATTTGAGTTGTCTTCAAGTTTTGACTATTATGAGTAAAGTGGCTACGCATATTAAATGTAAAAGTCTTTTGGGGGATATATGCTTTCATTTTTCTTGGGTGACTACCTAGTTAGGAATACCTGCAACCTTGCTATAGTCATGTATTAGTTCTAGTATCTTTTATGTAGATTCCTTAGGGTTTTCTTAGATGATTATGTTTTCTGTGAATAAAGACAGTTTTACTTTTTCCTTTCCAACCCATTTGCCTTTTTTTCTTGCTTTGTTGCATAGGCTTTGTGTATAGTTCAGTGTTGAATAAAAGTATTGAGAGTTGACATCCTTGTGTTATTTCTAATCTGAAGAGATAAGCATTCAGTCTTTACCATTAAGTAGAATGTAACCTATACAGTTTTATACTTTATAGATTTTCCTTCATCAGGTTGAGGAAATTCCCTTCTATTTCTAGTCTGTTGAGAGCCT
Organism: Monodon monoceros; assembly: GCF_005190385.1. NCBI lineage: Eukaryota > Metazoa > Chordata > Mammalia > Artiodactyla > Monodontidae > Monodon > Monodon monoceros. The sequence goes on along the minus strand of NW_021703778.1, from coordinate 147,300,854 downwards.
TCATCTTGAATGTATGTTTGTTGAATTTTGTCAAATGCTTTTTCTTAATCTATTGATATAATTCCATGATCTCTCCCCTTTATTCCATTTTATGATAATTACATTAATTGATTTTTGAATGTTAAACCAACCTTGCATTCCTGGGATTACTTTATTTGCTCATACTTCTTAGCAGATTTTAAAATTGAGATATAATTCACACACTATGAAATTTCCCCTTTTTTTTTTTTTTTTTTTTTTTTTTTCGGCACGCGGGCCTCTAACTGCTGTGGCCTCTCCCGTTGCGGAGCACAGGCTCCGGACGCGCAGGCTCAGCCGCCATGGCTCACGGACCCAGCCGCTCCGCGGCATGTGGGATCCTCCCGGACCAGGGCACGAACCCGTGTCCCCTGCATCGGCAGGCGGACTCTCAACCACTGCTCCACCAGGGAAGCCGGAAATATCCCCTTTTAAAGTAAAAAATTCAGTGTATTCATAGAGTTGTGCAACTGTCATGACTATCTAATTTCAGAACATTTTCATCACCTCAGAAAGAAATTCTGTACCTGTTAGCAGTCACTCTCCATTCCCTCCTCCCCTCCCTTTCTGGCAATCACTAACATACTTTCTATCTTTGTGGGTTTGCCTATTTTGGACATTTCATGCAAATAGAGTCACACAGGCTTTGTGACTGGTTTCTCTCATTTAGCATAATCTTTTCATGGTTTATCCGTGTTGTAGCATGTATAGTATTTCATTCCTTTCTATGACCCAATAATATCCCATTGTGTAGATAAGCTACATTTTGTTTGTCCATTCATCATTTGATGGACATGTGGGTTGTTTCTACATTTTGGCTTTTATAAATAATGCAGCTAGAAACATCTGTGTACAAGTCTTGTGTGGAGATATATTTTCAGGTCGCTTGGAATGGGATTGCTGAAATTAAAGCTGAACCTGGATCGATGACTTGCATTTTCTATTGAAATAATGTCTTTTACTTTCTTGATAGGGCCCTTTTAAGCAGAAAAGTTTTAATTTTAATGAAGTCCAAATTACATAATTTTTTTTTCTTCTGGTTGCTTGTGTTTTTGGTGTCATATCTAAGAAACTATTGCCTAACCCAAGGTCACAAAGATTTACACCTACATTTTCTTCTAAGAGTTTTAATAGTTGTAGATCTTACATCTAAGTCTTTGATCCATTCTGAGTTAATTTTTGTAGGGTGTGAAGTATGGGTTCAAATTGATGTTTTTGCATGTAGATATCCAATTGTCCCAGCACTATTTGTCGAAAAGACCATTCTTTCCCCATTGAATGGTCTTGGAAACTTTATCAGAAATCAATTATCTATAAATGTGTGGGTCTGTTGCTGGACTGTAAAATCTCCTTCATTGATTTATATGTCTATCCTTATGCCAGTAGTACCCTGTGTTGTAGTATGTTTTGTTTTGTTTTCTTGTAGTAGTTTTGAAATTGGGAAATGTGAGTCCTTCAATTTTATTCTTTTTAAGATTGTTTAAGCTATTCTGAAACCCTTATAATACCATATGAATTTTAGGATCAGCTTATCAGTTTCTGCAAAAAACGGTAGTTGGAAAATTATGTGGATTGCATCAAATCTGTAGGAACAATTTAGGAAGTATTGCCCTCTTAACAATATTAAGTCTTCCAACCCATAAACATGGATGTCTTCCCATTTATCCAGGTCTTCTTTAATTTCTTTCAATGATGTTTTGTAGTTTTGGTGTGTAAAGTTTGCGGGGCTTTTTGGTTAAATTTAGTCCTTTTTGATGCTAATATAAATAGAATTGTTTTCTTAATTTCATTTTTGGATCATTTGTTGCTGGTGTATAGTGATATAATTGATTTTTGTAAATTGATTTTGTATCCTGCAACCTTGCTGAACTTGTTTATCAGCTCTAACAAATTTGTATCTGTGTGTGAATTCCTTAGGATTTTCTATATACAAGATCATGTCATCTGTAGATACAGTTTTACTTTTTTTTCTTTCCAATAGTAGATCTTTTATTTCTTTTTCTAGCCTAATTTCACTGCTAGAAATTCCAGTATAATGTCGAATAGTAATGGTTAGAGTCAATATCCTTTTCAGTCTTTCACTATTGAGCATCATGTTAGTTATGGGTTTTTCATAGATGCCCTTTATCATGTTGGGAAAGTTCTCTTCTACTTCTAGTTTGTTGAGTTTGTCATGAAAAGCTGTTGGATTTTGTCAAATGCTTTTTCTGCATCTATTGAGATGATCATGTGGGTTTTGTTCTTTATTCTAATAATATGATTATATTGATTAATTTTTGTATGTTGCACCAATCTTGCATTCTTGGACTAAATTCCACTTGGTTGTGGTGTATAATCCTTTTCATATGTTGTTCTAATTTTTGGAAGATTTTGAGAAGGATTGATGTTAATTCTTTCTAAACATTTGGTTGTATAGTATTCACCAGTGAAACCTAGGTCCTAGACTTTTCTTGGTGGCAAGTTCTTGACTACTAATTCAGTCTCTTTATTTGTTTTCATTCTATTCAGATTTTAAAATTTCTTCTTGATTAAGTTGCAGTAGTTTTTATCTTTCTAGGAATTTACATTTTATCTAGGTTATCCAATTTGTGTGCATAAAATAGTTTTATTATTCTCTTATAATCATTTTTATTTCTGTAAGTTCAATAGTAATGCCCCCTTTCATTTCTGATATTATTAATTTGAGTCTTTTCTCTCTTTTTTCTTGGTGAGACTAGTTAAAGGTTTTTCATCTATGTTGATCTTTTCAAAGGACCAACTTCTGGCTTTCTTGAATTTTTCTCTTCTCTATATAATTTACTTCTGCTCTATTTTTTTATTATTTGCTTCCTCCTGCTTCCTTCCGGTTAGTTTGTCCTTCTTTTTCTAGTTTCCTAAGGTAGAGGTTTAGGTTATTTATTTGAGAATATCTCTTCTATTCTGATATAGACATATACAGCTAGAAAATTCCCTCTAAGTAATGATTTAGCTGCATCTCATAAGTTTTGGTGTGTTATGTTTTTGTTTTCATTCATCTCAAATTATCTTTTCATTTCCCTTGTGATTTCTTTTTTGATCCATTGGTTATTTAGGAGTGTGTTATTTAGTATCAACATGTATGTGAATTTTCCATTTTTTTTTCCTGTTACTTATTTCTAATTTCATTCCATTGCAGTTGGAAAATATACTTTGTATGATTTCAATTCTTATAACTTTATTGAGACTTGTTTTATGGACTAATAAATGGCCTATTCTGGAGAACATTCCATGGTGCAATTGAGAGAACATGTGTCTGCTTTTGAATGGAATTTTCTATCAATGTCTGGTTTAGTTGGTTTAGAATGTTGTTCAAGTTTTCTATTTCCTTGTCAATCTTATGTCCAGTTGTTCTATCTATTAATGAAAGTGGGGTGTTAGAATTTTCAACTATTATTGTTGAATTTTCTATTTCTCCCTTCAATTCTGTCAGTTTTTGCTTCATGTATTTTAAGGAGCATGTTGTTACATGCATCTGTGTTTATAATCGGTATGTCTTCTTGAGGGATTGATCCTTTTATTATTGTAAAATATCCTTCTTTGCCACCTTGCTAATACTTTTCTTAAGGTCTATTTTTTTTCTGATATTATAACTACTCCAGCTTTCTTCTGACTATTGTTTACATGGCATATGTTTGCCCATCCTTTTACATTCAATCTATTTATGTCTTTGAATCTAAAGTGCATTTCTTCACAGATGTAGAGAACAAATGTATGGACACCAAGGGGGGGAAGTGGGGGTGGGGGTGGGATGATTTGGGAGATTGGGATTGACATATATAAATTAATATGTATAAAATAGATAACTAATAAGAACCTGCTATATAGCACAGGGAACTCTACTTCACGTCACTGTACAGTAGAAACTAACACAACATTGTAAAACAACTGTACCCCAATTTTAAAAAAATGAAAAAAAATATTGTGGCAAATAGCAAGAAAAAAAATAAAGTGCACTTCTTATTGACTGCATGTAGTTGGATCACATTTTTTAAAATCCATTCTGCCAATTGCTGCCTTTTGATTGGAGTGTTTAATCCATTTGCATTTAATGTAATTGTCAATAAAGTAGAGTTTATGTCTGCCATTTTGCTACTTGTTTTCTACATGTCTTATGTTCTTATGTCTTTTTTGTGCCTCTATTCCCCTATTACTTCCTGCTTTGGGGTTAAATAGATATTTTCTAATGTACCATTTTTTATTGTTGTTGTTTTGTTTTTGTTTTTTTAAAAGTCTTTATTGAATTTGTTACAATATTTCTTAAAATTTTATTTATTTATTTTTATTTTTGGCTGCTTTGTATCTTTTTTGTTGCGCACGGGCTTTCTCTAGTTGTGGTGAGTGGGGGCTACGCTTCATTGCAGTGCATGGGCTTCTCATTGCGGTGGCTTCTCTTGTTGTGGAGCATGGGCTCTAGGCACACGGGCTTCAGTAGTTGTGGCATGGGGACTCAGTAGTTGTGGCTCGCGGGCTCTAGAGCACCAGCTCAATAGTTGTGGCACACAGGTTTAGTTACTCCGCGGTGGCTCAGTAGCTGTGGCACACTGACTTAGTTGCTCCGCGGCATGTGGGATCTTCCTGGACCAGGGCTCAAACCTGTGTCCGCTGCACTGGCAGGCGGATTCTTAACCACAGAGCCACCAGGGAAGCCCTTAATTTCCTTTTAATTTAATTTTTTAAAGATTTTTTTGATGTGGACCTTTTTTTTTTAAGTCTTTATTGAATTTGTTACAATATTGCTTCTGTTTCATGTTTTGGTTTTTTGGCTGTGAGGCATGTGGGATCTTATCTCCCCAACCAGGGATCAAACCCATACCCCCTGCACTGGAAGGGGAAGTCTTAACCACTAGACCGCCAAGGAAGCCCCCCCTTTTAATTTTAATTTTCTTTTTCTTTTAACCTATGTGGTTACCATTACCAGTGCTCTTTATTTTCATCATGTGGATTCAAGGCACTGTCTTGCATCCTTTCATTTCAGCCTAAAGGTCTCCCTTTAGTATTTCTTGTAGGATAGGTCTACCAGTGATAAATTGTCAGCTTTTGTTTATCTGTGAATATCTTAATTTTGCCATTATATTTTAACAGCTTTATTGAGATGTAATTTACATACTATACAATCCACCCATTTAAAGTGTACAATAAACTGCATTTACCATACTCAGAGGGTTGTGCATCCATCGCCATAATAAATTTTAGAATATTTTCATTACTCCAAAAATGAAACCCTGTACCCCTTAGCCATCACTTCCCAAATCTCTCATCTGTCTCTATCACCTCAAGCCCTAGGCAACCACTAATCTACTTTCTCTATAGGTTTCCCTATTTGCTGGTTTAATCGATCTTTTAAAAGAATAAACTTTTAACTTTATTGATTTTCTCTTTTCTTTGTACATTTTCTCTGTTTATTTGTCTATTGAGTGTAGTTGTAGTTTGTTCCTTCTGATGTTGATATTCCAATGAATGAATATAATTAATTTATTTATCCATTTGATTGTTGATGGAGTTTTGGATTGTTAGGCACATCTTTGATGTTATATTTCTAGCATTTCAACCCTATTCTTTAATTATTTATATTTCCCCCTTTATAACTGAATATCCATTGGACTGATTTATATCAACTGGGTAAAGTTTTGCTGCACTCAGTATGCTCAGTGATTTCCACTTTTTATCTCAGCTGCTATAAAGTTAGAAGATTTACATTTCTTGTGATTAGTACTTTCACTTTTCCAGTCTTTACTTTTTTTTTTTTTAAGGAAAGAGGCAATGTTTTAGTTAAAGAAACAGAACAGGGCTTCCCTGGTGGCGCAGTGGTTGGGAGTCCGCCTGCCGATGCAGGCGACACAGGTTCGTGCCCCGGTCCGGGAAGATCCCACATGGCGCGGAGCGGCTGGGCCCGTGAGCCATGGCCGCTGAGCCTGTGCGTCCGGAGCCTGTGCTCTGCAACGGGAGAGGCCACAACAGTGAGAGGCCCGCGTAC